>NC_091742.1:11546700-11671700 GCF_043380555.1 Nothobranchius furzeri
ACACACAGAGATCCTTTGGGGGTCTGTGTGTGTGTGTGTGTGTGTGTGTGTGTGTGTGTGTGTGTGTGTGTGTGTGCGCATTTGGCCGCAGGCCCACATGGTGTTAATTGGATAATGAGGTACAATGACAAATCCCTGTTGCTGCAACAATAAGGTGCTGCTGTCCAGGTTTAATATCACAGGCTGGAGTGTAATGTTGTTTGTGCGCGCACACACACACACACACACACACACACACACACACACACACACACACACACACACACACACACACACACACACACACACACACACCTAGAAAGCTCAGGTGTCTGTTACAGCTCTTTGGAAACTGCAGCCAATCAGATGGAGCCACATCTGCCCCAACAACCAATCAATTATCTTTAATTCTTGTTAGCCTTTCTTCTTCTTCTCTCCTTTTCCATTTGCTGCTCTTTTCTTTCATTCTGTCTTAGTTTTCTTTTAAAATTTTCATTTATTTCTCAACTTATGCTCCTATTCATCTCAGTTCATCCTTCCTTTCCTTCTTCTTCCACTTGCTTTTTTTGCACAATTGTTGCCTCTACTTTTCTCAGTTTAAAAAAAAATTTAGTTCAGTCTCTTCTTCATCCCTGTGTCCTCTTCCCCACTTAATCATTTCCTTCTCTCCTTGTTTCCGTCTCTGTCTCCTTTTTCTCACCACTCTCTAGCCGAGCCATAACGGGGGGGTTGATGGGCCATAATTCACGGGGATCCGGGCCGCCCCAGACATGCTCACATTAATTGGATGTCTATATTAAATGGAAAATGAGAGCGGCGCTGAGGGAAAAAGTGAATGACTGACTCTCTTGGCTGCTATTGACCTATGAGGAAGAGACGCTGCCCTTTACCCCAGCACACTCTCCCTCACCCAGTTTTCTCTGCTCCCGTCAGCGTGATGGATCTCAAAGCATTCATTTTCTGACCCCTCACCTGGAAGCAGATTAAGCGCTCTGATTCAATAGGGCCGTTAATGGGGGCGCCAAAAGTTTATGAGGATTTCTGGAAAAGGCCAGGGAAATTAGATTGTAAGCTAACAGATTTATTGCTGTGTTTCAACACATTGTAAAAAGATTATAGGACCTCCAGGCAGGTTGGAGGGGCAGAGGGGACGCGAGTGTCTCTGGGTGTGCAGGAGAGGGAACTCGCATTCACCAGCTATTCTACACTGACACGGCAAAGACAAGCATGTCGGTGTGCAGAAGATAAGCTCATGTCTGACCTGAAGGACAGATGTTTAGACAGCATGCCATGATGAAACACTGCTGGAGGTGACGGATGTGGAGCAGTGCTGTTTGTAGCCCTTTCTCACCTGCTTTAAGCTTTTTTCTTTATTTCTTCCCAAGCAGTGATGTTTTTAAAGGGGGAAAAAAAAGAAAACGTGATGATGGTGCTGAAATTTGACCAAACAGCAAAAGTGGTTTAAATGTTCAACCTATACCAGACAAAACTGCAGATCCTGTGTTTTCATGTGAATATGCAGAGATACTTTTGTTGGTTTTTGTAATCGCTGCTGAAAAAAGTTTGTTTGCTAAATATAGCCGTGAACAGATTGTGATCATTGGTAGTCTGTCAACTGACTCACCTTTGGAGTTGACCAAATTCAAGATGGCCGCTACAGCTAATAAGCCTTACCTTGGCTTTTTAGCGTGTAACTTAAAAGACGTGCTTTTTCACATGTTCATTGGTGTAACCCTTCCCAAAGGGAGCGTTTCAGATGCATATCACCAGTAAAAGAAAGAAGGCAGCATGTATTAAACAATGTCCATTTTTATTTTAAATAGGACCGAACAATTTTGGAAAAAAATCTAATAGCAATATTTTTTCTTCAATATTGAAATTGCAATTTAATTCACGATTATTTTCTCAAGGGGCTTTTCTTATTTTTCAACTAACGGAAGCAAAAAAAAAACTTGTACTGAATATAAACAAGTTTATGTATCTTCATATTTATCAGCACATCATGTCAACAAGTTTATTTGCCTACATGAACACTCACAAGTAAAGACTAAATTTTGTATTTGAAGGTGCGATGCTTTGCAGCCAGGAGCATAGGTATTAGCATCAATTGTGAAAATTGATTTGCAGGAAAGAAGTGTGTCCCTTTTGTTGAAGTAGTTTGTGTTTAGAGTTTATGATGTCTTGTCCATGCAGAGCTTCCGTAGTTCAATTACGTTCATAGCTGCTAGCCAAAACTCAGTGGAATTGAAGTCTCTTACAGTTTTCTTGCTTTACTAAAATATCTGTCTGTACTTATTTGATTGATGGCAGTATTTACTTTTTATTAGACTAATAATTTGGCACGTTCCTAATTCGTAACTTGTAAGAATGTAATCGGCGATATTAGCATCCCTATGGGTTTTTCAATGTTTATTAGCATTGTGCTAACCACTTGCTGCCAGTCATATTGCATCCTTTGTGATTAGAAAATCTCCTTTTGTCATATCGCAATTTAATTGCATATGTAATTAATTGTTCAGCCCTAATTTTAAACATATTTTTAAATAATAAAAAAAAAATTCTTTTTTTGTATTTTAAATGTTTTGTTTTTGTGAAGCGCCTCGTGATTTTTATCTTGATATAACCACATTTATAAAAACTACTATTTAATAGATTGTTTTCCGATCTGAACAGCTGAGCTTAAATGCTAATAATAATATTAAAACATAGATTTAGAGGATTAACGCGACACTATGATACTGGGACGCGTCTAAAACACTCCGCTTCGCCACCTGTGGAAACAAACTCATTAACTACAACTGTGGCTAATTGATGTGTACCATGCTTCTGAAGTTACACAGCGCTGGTGCATTCGATGCGCTGGGTCACCTCCTTGAGGTGCATTTTTCAAACAGGAAACATGGGTGGAGCAAGACTCTGGTAGGAGTATGACTGGCTCTTTAAATATATTTAGTCAAAATTGATAAGAAAAATCATATCGCGGATCCCGTATTTTTTCATGGACTGCAGCCAAGTTCAGTTTTAACTTCTGTTTAGTGCCGTTGTGGTTACTAAGCAACAAGACATGAGCTGAGGTAGGGGTGTCGGTGTGCATTAGGGCTGCTGTTGTTACAGTGGGGTTTATCGCCATCAGCGAGTGAATGAGTGAATGCCTGACTGATTTAAATCACTTTGGAGTCCTCTGACAAAAAAGCACCACACAAATGAAGGTCATTCACCGTTTTAATGTTAACATTACATTTTCTTTGGTTGAACAAGGAAAACCGAAGCTATTATCTTCAAACCAGGAAATAACAAAATGCACTGGCTTCTGTCTCCTTTTCCTCCCTGAACCTTAGCACTTGTTTGACCATTCTTGGGGTTAGGCTAGATGCTGACCTGTCAATAACCAAGCAGATCAACGCTACTGTAAGACCATGCTTTTTCCAACTTTGCCATCCAACTAGCCTAAAAACCATCCTTAAACACCCGCACCTGGAGTTGGTGATTTATGCATGTATCACAGGCTACACAGGTGATTCAGCCTTTTAATCAGGTGTGTGGGAGCAGAGAAACAACTCAAACCTGCTGTATAGTAACCCTGAAGTATCTTGGCTGGACATCACTTTTTTATTGTGCAAAATCTTTTGACATTGTGTTAAAATGTGCATAATTTTACTTTTAAGATTTCACCAGAACAAATCGCTGTAACTACATCCTTTCACTTTACTCAGCAATATGCATTCCCTCAAAGAGTTCCAGGACTTTAATCACAGTTGTTATTTTAGTGAATCATAGCTGCTGCAAAATTACTGGAAGTTGCATTTGGCTTGTAGATGATACATATTACAGCTATTTACTGACAATAAGCCTCATTCTGCTTGGTTTTCGGAAAAGAGGTGTGATAAATTGGATTATTTGAATGTGACTTACTAAGTCATTATTTAAAAGGCAGATGCTGGATTAAAACATTTGAACAGGGATGCACAATACATCGGCATCGGTATCGGTCCAATAAATGAAAATGGGCTGAAATTAACAACTGATAAATCCAGCTTAAACCATTTGCATTTTATACAAAATCTGCTGATTTTAGAAGCATTAATGTCAGATTTCTGCCTGTCATGGCCAACGATTTAGAAATGTATAATTTATATAAAATAATTTTTCTTGAACACAACTGTATCTTTGATAATAAACGTGAGGAATGTGTTTGTTAGGTATAAAACCTTACAGACTGCCTCTACAAGTGGCTTTTTTGCTGTTTTCTGTTGCTAAATAAGCATTTTCATCAAGCAGCGGCCTCCCCTACTTTGTCTTTTCGCTGCATGCTGACAAATGTTTTACACGCTGAACCATTAACTGCATCTTGGCACGAAACACAAAAACTACCATGGAGGCAAATCTGCGTCTTAGTAAGGGAAGCGCCTGCAGAAACATCCTCCGTTAGCTCACTGGTCCTGAAGGCCTCGGCTGAGAATGAGGTCCACTGTGATTTTGGTGCGATGTCGGTAATGATGAGCTCAGATAACTGGAGCATTGTGGATTGAGCGATTGACTTGGGAGTAATGTGAAAGTCAGACTGTTGGTGGGGACCTAATGCACCGCTCAGGGTTAAAAATGCATTCAGCAGACTGGCGGAGTCTCGGTGGGCTGAGCTGCAGACTTTTGGGTTTAACCCTCTGATGTTCGTCTGTACATCACCGCCTCGGGATCGCTTTCTGTAGTAAATTAATTTACATTTGAAGGATTTTCTAAAAGATGCGGGCTTCCTGTGGAGTCAGAGATCAAAGTGTCTCATTCTGTGTCTTTGATGATGTTTGATGTTTGCTTTGAGTGTGAATGTTGCAGACTTTTTGCTGTCTTTTACTTTACGCAGCTGTAGGTGCTCCGGCGTGCCTTTTACTTAATTCTGCTCCTCACCTACAGTTTTTAAGTTGCGTTTGACTTTTCTCCAATTCTTATTTAGTTTTTTTCCCCTGCTGATTTATTGATCACCTCATGATATCTACTCAAGCATTTGATGGAGGGCGATGATGCAGGTGCATGAGGGCTTTGGTTGAAATGATAATTCTTTAAAAAATTAGATTGGAATCAAGTTTTTATGAACATACTTGTGTCCTAATCAGTCAGCGTCGGGAATGTGATCTATCATTGGATTATAACTTGATCCGAAGTCAAATCAGAGTATTTTCTAGATGCATGTTAACCCTGTACGTGCTGGTTTTATCTTTAACGGACAGTTTTGTTGTTCTGGCTTTAGTGGATGCAGTGTGTTACATACTTCACCCTCTGCCTCACGAAGGTGCTTTTCCAACAAAAACATTTCATCATAGATACTTTCTGTGTAATTAGACAAGAAGGAAATGTTTTATTCTCTTATAAATTAAATGTAGGGATGGACCATATATCGGCATCAATATCGGTATCGGCCAATGTTAGACATTTTTTAACGTATCGGTATCGGTTCGATAAATAAAACCGGGCCGATATTAACAACCGATGTTTCTTCCATCTCGTCTCTGTTTGTTTGCCTGTTTCAGAGGGCGAGGGGGTGATGTGTTTTAGTTTAGTCATGTGAATAGTCAATGAAATCATCTCAGAACCATAAATGTGTATGTTGTGTGAACATAATAATGTAAATTCAACTTTTAATTATTTTCATTGTTTACAGAATCTGCTGCTTTTAGAAGCATTAATGTCAGTTTATCAATATCGGCAAATATCGGTCATCTGCCATAACAGTGATCTCAATATCGGATATCGGTATCGGCCCAAAAATTTCATATTGGTGCATCACTAATTAAATGTATATTTCTGCACGATTGTTGTGCTTTAGGTTACGCACCATACTCTATCAAACCCGCCCCCTGCATGTCACGTCTGGTTGCAGAAACATGAGACCATACAGAATGAATGAATTAAACAGTAAAGAGCTTCTCTGATGCACAGTGTGATACTGCTCAGTTATTTTTACTTCTCATCTATAATTATTATGCTATATAAGGTGGACTGGAACCATATGATGATGTGGAAGTGCTGCAGGTCACTGATTGGTCAGCTGTAGATGTGCAGCTTTTAACTAGGCGGGGCGGGGCGGTGCATACAATAATATAAATGTAATTGTTATACACATACATTCTCTTATTATTGTATAGTATTATAGGTTATTAGTTTTTGTGTAAATGAAACACATTGCAGCAGCTAAAGTGGAAAGTTTTTTTAACCTTTGACCTTTGTGTTGCCTTTAGCTGTTTTCCTTTGCTAGTTCTTTTATTTTCTATTTTCTGTTAGCTTATTCCTCGTTGTGGTTCAGTCCAGTTTATTATATCTTCCTTGTCTTTGAATTATTCTCTGCATCTTTTTAGTTTTAATGTTTATATTTATTTAGCCTCCTCCTTAGTATCCGCTACACCTGTCATTAATCAGTTATTCATCTCACCTGTTCTTGTCACTCCCCTCTGTGTACTTAACCCGCTACAGTTCCTTTTGTTATATGTTTTAATGTCCTGCTCCAGTCCTAGTTGATGTGAAACTCTAAAAATATATTTGTATTGATTATTTCTGATTATAATCAGTCACTCTGAGTGTTTCATGCAGGTTGAACATGAAAATAATCTCCTACATCTATCTCCTGCATTAGCGTCTGGTAGAAAACAGACGGTGAAACTCTAGAGCTGGTTTTCTAGGAGCACTACTCAGAGTAACTCGGACCGATGCAGCTCGGCACTGTTCCTAAGGGCACAGTTTGGTATTTTCTCCCTACTTTCCCCCATTTTTAGTCCCTGGTCTGTTGAGGTTCCTGGCAAGGCTGATTTTGGCCAGCATCGTCACTGGCCGCTGATTGGCTAAGGGACGGAATCACGGAGTTTTTTGCCTTCTGTTTCACTGCCTGCAGCCATTTCCTGGTTCAGAGACAAAAAGCCATAAAACTGAGCAAAATGTCCAGCAATTTCAACATTTTTGTGCTGAGTTGTGTTTCTGTGGAGCGTACAAGTTACCTTACACTGTTTACTGATCACCTCATGTCATATTTTTGTCATGATTAAAAATCATGCACCCCCTCCCACCGTGAGTGTTGCAGGTCTCCCTTTCCTCCCCCCGCACCTATAGGGAGCACACCCACTTCCTGTCACGAAGCTGGCATGGAAACAAAAATGCACTCAGATGGGCTGACTCGAACCACACTGTACAGAGCTGATTCAGGCTGAGTAGGGCCACCTTAGGGTTAGAAAACCCTGACAGATCTACGTCACCCAGTCACTTAACATTCATATTCTCCCCTAGGGCTGGGCGATATGGCCTAAAATCAATATCACGGTATACTGAGGATTTCACCTCTTAACGATAAATAAACGATAACAAAAGTCGTCCACTAGATGGGGCTGTCACATGTATTATATAGAGTCACATTTTTACGTGACTTAAGGTGGTACAGCTTCTTAAAGGGACATGAACATTGCCAACCTACACACACCTTTTCATTTTCTATTATCACATTTGCTGACATGGGGAAAAATGATCACCATAAGAGTCAGAAATTTCGATAACGATAAATTTTTGATTTATTGCCCAGCCCTGGACTCACCCATCTTGACTCACAGAGGGGAAGTGTTCCACACCTCTAAAATAAGGCCTTACATTTTAACCTCACCTGACTGACCTCTTGATTTCTTTTCGCACCACATTTGGGTCCTCACCACTCCAAAACACGACGGTGTAATTCAAACCAGATTTCAGTCATCGCGTTTACATGCGCATCAGAAAACTAAAGTATTGCCCTAAAAAGACTCGCGTCAGTTTTTTTAAATAGCATGTAGGCGTGTTAGTCTGGCTGACAGCGGACTGGTTCTAATCGAACTGAAGCTCCCAGATACGCGGTAACAATCCGAATACATCCTGCATGTAAATGGGTCAGCCAAACTAAGCCGGTAGGACCGGTAGATGGTCACACAGTAACACGCGTAACACCATAAAACAGGACAGTACGTACCAAATAGGCTGTGCAGCTGCGTTGCCCATTCCTTCAGCCATTGTGCATATCCTGTTTTAATTCCGTCTGCGTCACGTCCCAACAGCGCTTGTTTACTGCTTGTGTTGCTATAAGCTAACTGGAAGAATGCCGACATGATGGTGCGCATGTCGCCCCCTACTGTACTGGAGTGGAACCATCTTCATTCCAGAGTTTGGTTTTCTAATGCACGTGTAAACTAGGATAAAGACTCCCAGTTTATTACTGTAAGATCGACTTAAATGTCAGTCACTGCACATGTAACCGCACTGAGTGAGTTAGTTCGTGAATTACCAGAATTTGTTTAGTTCTCTCCAGATTTATGACTCCCTCAGACTGCAACATGGGCCCCCCAGAGCACTTTGTAAGGTCCCACACCCACACTGGTATATGTTTGATCTCTCTTTCCCTCTCTGTGTGAATGGATAGAAACCCTCTTTTTGTTAATCTGATTTAGTCGAGTGTTCTCAGGGCACCCTCAAAGCAGAACCTCTTCACCTTTGACCTCGTCTTCATGGACCATTTCCCTCTCAGTCAGTAATCCTGGCTCGTTTCAGCTGTTTGAAAGAGACTAATCGTGTTAAAACTTTGATACAGAGCCTTGTTACGTTCAAGGACTGGAATCTGTGTTTATTTGTTCAGTTAAGCTACTTCACCCTGACCTAGAGATCATTCAGGTGGCAAACGGTTACTAAACCCAACACAATTCAATACAATATTATTTTTGATTCATTTCTTTAAAAAAGATATAAATCCCGCAATCTAAGCATAAAGTGTTGTTGTAGAGGCTTTTAGCTGAAACCCTGCCACAGTAGATTATCTAATCACGAGTGGAGCTTCTATCAGGTCTTACCTTGTTTGGACCTCTACCTATTTATTTTAACCCTCCCACTGGAGGGTTGAATACACTTCGTCTTATATGCATGATCAGATACAGAGGATCTGGCTGTTTGGAGAGAAAAATATTAAGAGAGTAGGAGGGGTTGTTGTGAGTTTACAATGTTATTTATACATTATGGCTGCAATGGATTAAGCCAGCTTGGAACATCCTGGATGACGGTTCTATACAAATTAAAAGACAGATTTACTTTTAGCAGACGTCTGCTGTCTCACCATTGACAGCAGAGCTGTCGGTGCAGCAGCTGCAGGTCTGGATCTAGTCCACGTTTGACTGAAGCTCTGCCTACGTTTCTCTGAGCAACGTCAGGATTGTTGATTTAGCCTCATTATCTCCGATCCAACATTATTTCCTGTCAAGCTTTTATTTACTTTTTGCTGCTTTTCTTTTCTCTCCCGACTACCCGAACTGTGACGTTAAGCTGTGACCTCAAAGCTAACAGTCACCCATTTCATCTCCCCCTCCTGCGCCCATTTTACCCCCTGCCTCCCCCTGTCCCTTCCACCTGGGGCAAAGTCTTATGTAAAACACATTTCTTTTTAATGGATTTTTTAATGAATTTTTTAGCTGCCTATTAATAATGCCATTAGTGGTGGCAGAGCGGCATCAGACAGCAGCTCAGCCTGCTAATCCTGCCCCCCAGCCCTGGCAAACGCAACTAATCCAGGCCCCTGCTTTGGCTCCGAGTAGGCCTCACACACACACACACACACACACACACACACACACACACACACACACACACACACACACACACACACACACACACACACACACACACACACACACACACACACACACACACACACACACAGGTCTGTGCAAACATGTATGTAAAACACACTGCCACACACACATCAGAGTGTTATTTAATCCTCAAATTGTAGATTTTCAGTTGCTCTGCATATTTTTCACATTCTCCCTCACCACCTCTTCGTCTCTCAATCACAGTCCTCCTCCTCTTAGTCCTGTCACTTCTTCTCTTTATCATTTATGTCTTTCCTTCGCCTCCCACTTTATTTCTCCTCTCGCCTCCCTTTCAAGAGCTCCCCTTGCTCTCCTTCTTGACCTCCTCCCCCGTTTTTTCCTCCTCGTCTTTGCCTCCCTCCACGGCCGCCTTTCTTCTTCTTTTCCCTTGGGCACCAGCAAGCCTGGCCTTGGTGCTCGACTCCTTGCAGAGCCTTCATACCTGAGGCCTTGAGTGTGAGTGTGTGAGTGTGTGTGTGTGAATGTTAAAGTGAGTGCAGAGCAGAGAAATGGTGAGCTGCTTAGAGCCTTAATAGAATTTGAGCCTAGCTCAGAGAGCTCTGGAGAAAAGACCTTAATTACTGCTGGTTTTAAATACTAATTAAATGTTTCAATTAATGCTGTTTGTTGCCAAAATTTGAGTCAGTAATTGACGAACGGCTGTAAGGTGTGTGAAGGCATTAAAGAAGGAGACAAAGAAAGAAAAAGGGAAAGCTCTGCTTAGATGTGCCAGACCCTGGAGCAGAGCAGGATGGGAATTTTCATTCATGAAGTGAGGGGGGTGCTGGAACCCATTCAGTGCAGCTGTTTTCCATAAAATGGTTCATGAACAAAATGAAATGAAGCGATTGTGTGCTGTTGGACTGTTGGTTTAACAATGAGCTGAACCAGAGGTGGACCGGACCTTCAGCAGGAGAAAAGCATTTATCCAAAACAACAAAAGCAAAAGTTCAGCTTATTACTCTTCGCTTAGAATTAGATAATAAAACAAGTCTTTTCTTGAATTAATATTTTACTTTTAATTTCAAACTACAGAATGTGGAAGAAAAAGCAACTTGAGTGGGGTGAGTAGTAGGCGTGGCCACGAACAGGTTGTTTTCTTTAAGTGACAGAGCCCCGCAATGGCTCATTTTGGAAGGTATTGAAAATGTCAAGATTAAAGCTGCTGAAATCGCTTTATGTGAGAGGGATTTAGTGCAAAGAACTTTATAAACATGTTTTGCATCAACTATATAACTTTTGTAACTTTAAAAAGTTAATAATATGTCCTGTTTAACTTTTTGAATCGGAAAAGGGTAGAGTGCCTTCTCCAGGTCAGGGATGAGGTCCTGCTTCAAGTGGGGGAGTTTAAGTATCTCGGGGTCTTGTTCACGAGTGAGGGAAAACTGGAGCGTGAGATCGATAGGCGGATTGGTGCTGCATCTGCAGTGATGCGGGCGTTGTACTGATCTGTCGTAGTGAAGAGAGAGCTGACCCAGAAGTCGAAGCTCTCGATTTACCGGTCGATCTACGTTCCTACCCTCACCTATGGTCATGAGCTTTGGGTAGTGACCGAAAGAACGAGATTGCGGAAACAAGCGGCCAAAATGAGTTTTCTCCACAAGGTGTTTGGGCTCTCCCTTAGAGATAGGGTGCGAAGCTCGGTCATCCGGGAGGGGCTTGGAGTAGACCCGCTGCTCCTCCACATCGAGAGGAGCCAGTTGAGGTGGCTCGGGCATAGGGTTGTCACGGTATGAAAATTTAACCTCACGGTTATTGTGACCAAAATTATCACGGTTTTCGGTATTATCGCGGTATTTTTTAAACGGTGTTGCATATGTTCAGAAAGCATTGATAGTCCTGTTCTACACAAACTGAAATAGTTTTGAAAAGGTTTAACAGTGTTTATTAAACCTAAAATAACACAAGCCTTAGCAAAAGTGCAACTTTTCACAAGTAAAGGAACAAATAGCTTCTTTTTCTGGAACATGTTACAGTAGTCAGTGCAGGTTTAAATGATACAAATCCAAACATTCGAAACATAAACAATATGTAAACAAATCAAATAAGCACCACTTGTTTTCTCATATACTTGTTTTCTTCATTATCAAAATGAAAATCTAAAACTCCAGTCCACACTTGACTTGAGCACTGTACAAGTCAACCTTAAAAAATATGTATTTAAAATAAATAGCCACTTTAAACAAATTACTAAAATAACTACTACACTATGTAATCAAATCCAAATGTTCAAGTATAAATGGCATTGAATAAGTAAACAAATCAATGACAAGGAACTAATTGTATATTTCTCTTCATCATCAACAAATAAGATGCTTCATCCAGCAACAGGGTGTCCGTGACACGGTTTAAATGCTGTCAGAGGACGCTGCGGCTACAGTCTATAGTGACTCGTTGCATTCTCCGTCAACCAAAAGTCCTCGCGTCATGCATTTAAGCTAAAATGCTAATGTTAACTTACCTTGCACTGGCTGTAGAGACGTGGGTGATGGTCACGCAGATGTGCCATGAGATTCGAAGTGTTGCTGCCTTTTGCAGACACTTTTTTCCTGCACGTTCTGCAAACGGGATAGCCGTCTTCTATTAACTGTCCCTCAGCGTTTTTCAGAAATCCAAAATATGCCCATACTTCCCATTTAGTCTTCTTTGAGGGCTGATGGATGTCCTGGGCGCTGCCGTCTCCTCCTTCGGCCATTATTTCAGCTTCAAAGTTTTGGTGCCGTTGCAAACTAAAAAGTGCGTGTGGCGCCGCGGGAACTTCAGCTGAAGCGACGGTGGCTGGTAAGGGTCACCGCGCTGAAACCGCGGACACGGTAAACCCACCGAGATAATATAGTTTTTTAAAAACTGAACGGTTATTTTTATTGTCAACTTTTTTTACCGGGGTTTACCGCTATACCGGTTACCGTGACAACCCTACTCGGGCATCTGGTCAGGATGCCTCCTAGGCGCCTCCTTGGTGAGGTTTTCTGGGCATGTCCAACTGGGAGGAGACCTAAAAGAAGACCAGGACACGCTGGAGGGTCTATGTCTCACGGCTGGCCAGGGAATACCTTAGGATTCCCCAGGAGAGCTGGCCCAAGTAGCTGGGAGAGGGAAGTCAGGGCCTCTTGGCTTAGGCTGCTGCCTCCGCAACCCAAGTCCGGATAAGCGGAAGAGAATGGATGGATGGATATCCCCTTTAACCAGATTTACTCACTAGAGTGTTTGCTAATTTCTCATTATTTCTCATTATTCTCATCTCACTTAACAAAATCTATGGATCTACATATTTCTCTGAAAGTAAAAGACTCCTCGAAAATGACATTTAGAAATTTGTTGCTAATAGATAACTTTCAAAATACATTTATGCATAAAATTTACGTTAAAGTGATGAAAAGTAAATGACCTACACTTGCAAAGCACCTTTCTGATGGATTTCTCAGTGCTTTACAATAGTCAGTCACCCAATTCACCCATACACCCATTCACACACACGTTCACATACTGATGGTGACATTGTAGCTACAGCTGCCTTGGGGCTCACTTACAGAAAATTAAATAGATGAACACATTTAGCCCAGTTCATTGTTTTTATTTATTTGCTCTGCATAAGCTACGTGGGTCTTTCTGTTTTCCTGCCAAAGTAAAGTTTATGCATGTAAGAAAGCATTTTTCATTTCTGATTTGATAAATGCACGGGTTGTTTCCGTAATTTGATTTAAGATCATCTTTTCACACATTCAGTTGAAAAACTGATAAGTTATTCATGTAGCCATTTAAGGTTAATTTATGAGATCATTTCCTTCATACACAAGTCAGTTTGAGTGTCTAAATCCTAGTGGGTGTATTTTAGGGCCTATCTCCAACGGGCAATCAGGCGGGGTACACCCTGGACAGAGAGCCAGTCCATCACAGGGCAACACAGAGACACACAGAACAAACAGTCATGCACACACACTCACACCTAAGGACAATTTAGACAGACCAATCAACCTAACAGTCATGTTTTTGGACTGTGGGAGGAAGCCAGAGTACCCGGAGAGAACCCACGCATGCACAGGGAGAACATGCAACCTACATGCAGAAAGACCCCAGGCCGGGAAGCAAACCCAGGACCTTCTTGCTACAAGGCAACAGCTCTTAACTACTGCGCCACTGCGCAGCCTACACCCAATTCAAGTAAATAAAATACAAGTTTAGAATGTAAAAGCTTGCTGAGACTTTGAATCAGGTGTGGAGACTTTTAAAGTGGTAGTGTGTAGTTTTTTGGGATGCACCGATGGATCAGCATTTGATCCCAATCGGTCGATAGTGCCCCTATCGGTTTTGATCGGAGTTTTCAAAATCTTTCACTGCTTGACCCCTTTGACAAGCTCACACGCAAGATAAGTGAATCAACTGCATCGGCTGCGGATGTAATTCCATCCATCAAAGCCTTAACTCGTCTTCTTGAGAAAACACAGGAGACTGACCATGGTGTGAAAACCGTCAAAGTCACGCTCTTGGAATCTGTCAAGAAGAGATTCAAGGACATGGAATCTTAGCCTCTGTACACAATTTTGTAGCGTTATTAAGATCCTATTGTCTGCCCTTAACAGCTGCCCCTTCACACAGTAACAACGTGTACGAATTGCCAAGGTCAGATGCTGGTTTCAGTATGTTTACAATCCAGGAGAAGAGACAGAAGAAGAGAAGAAGAACGCTTTCATTAATTAATCAAAGTACTTTATTCGTTATAAAGCTAATCAAAGCATATGTTGATCATTAATAATCAGGTGAATGATCTGTGAAATAAAGATGTCATGAGTTATGTGTTTAATGAATAAACAGGACTGCACCAGACAGACTGATCTACATTACCATGGAAACGCATGACACATTGTTTTCAACCAATCAGAACTTTCGTCTGTCGTAGAGAGAATCTGGGTTGTTTAATGAAGTTGTCCAATCCGGTTTACTGAGATTTGTAAACAACTAGGGGATATAAAACAAGGCAACGCCATTTTATACTCAGTTCCATTTTAACCTCAGCTCTGTTCGACCTGAGCTCCAAAGGAGTTACATCATACTCTCTACGTAGTTTTCAACCAGCTCTCGATCCATCACCGCAAAAGAGAGGTGCAGCCTGGCCAGATGCACTTTCTACTTTAAGCTGAGAACTGTCAAGCTGGAGGTTTCCGTCGTTTGAACAACAAGACGACGTCCCTTCAAAATAAGAGTTGAACTCGCTGACGCCTGCCGCTGCTACCGGAGTCGACCCTCAGACAGGCTTTGTAGTGCTGCGACCGCTGTTTCACCAGCTCCAGTACACCTGAAGGTCCGGGGACCTGGCAATTCCTGATCTAACACGGGAGGCTCCACAGGGTACGTAGTTATGGCAGAATGGCGCTCATGTCATCAGCTTCTGAAGCCTCGTGGTAGCCTAGTCATAACAACCAGATTCGCTACGTCAGCCTAGAGATTCTGAACCCACACACACACCAACACGATAACATTCAGATCTATATGCATTCATCATTGAGATAGTCCTAGTAGATTGTAAGAATTTATAATTGTAGAAATTAAAGATTCTTAAACGATCCCAACTCTCTCTTTTCTTGTCTCTCAGTCAATACAGAGTGTTTAAGTAAACTCCCTGATGATAAAAACAACCACTTCTGATTATAATATTTAGATCTAATTACAGTGTATAAATATACAAACTACAGATCACTACAATTGCAACCCTCCTCGATGTAAGGTGAGAAAAAAAACTTTATATTTGTGTGTGTGTGTGTGTGTGTGTGTGTGTGTGTGTGTGTGTGTGTGTGTGTGTGTGTGTGTGTGAGTGAGATTATGCTCTGTCTCTCAGTCTAGCTTTGTCTTCGTCTTCGTCTTCGTCTTCCTCCGCTTATCCGGGTCCGGGTCGCGGGGGCAGCATCCCAATTAGGGAGCTCCAGGCTGTCCTCTCCCCGGCCTTGTCCACCAGCTCCTCCGGCAGGAACCCAAGGCGTTCCCGGACCAGATTGGAGATGTAACCTCTCCAACGTGTCCTGGGTCGACCCGGGGGCCTTCTGCCGGCAGGACATGCCCGAAACACCTCCCCGGGAAGGCGTCCAGGAGGCATCCTGACCAGATGCCCAAACCACCTCAACTGGCTCCTTTCGATCCGGAGGAGCAGCGGTTCTACTCCGAGTCCCTCCCGAATGTCCGAGCTCCTCACCCTATCTCTAAGGCTGAGCCTGGCCACCCTACGGAGGAAACTCATTTCGGCCGCTTGTATCCGCAATCTCGTTCTTTCGGTCATTACCCAAAGCTCATGACCATAGGTGAGGATTGGGACGTAGATCGACCGGTAAATCGAGAGCCTGGCTTTCTGGCTCAGCTCCCTCTTCCCCACAACAGATCGGCTCAGCGTCCGCATCACTGCAGATGCCGAACCAATCCGCCTGCCGATCTCCCGATCCCTCCTACCCTCACTCGTGAACAAGACCCCGAGATACTTAAACTCCTCCACTTGAGGTAGGACCTCTCCCCCGACCCGGAGGTGGCAAGCCACCCTTTTCCGGTCGAGAACCATGGTCTCAGATTTGGAGGTGCTGATCCTCATCCCAGCCGCTTCACATTCGGCCGCGAACCTACCCAGCAAGAGCTGAAGGTCAGAGCTGGATGAAGCTAGGAGGACCACATCATCCGCAAAAAGCAGAGACGAGATTCTCCTGCCACCAAACTCGACACACTCCACACCACGGCTGCGTCTAGAAATTCTGTCCATAAAAGTGATGAACAGAACCGGTGACAAAGGGCAGCCCTGGCGGAGTCCAACCCTCACTGGGAACAGGTCCGACTTACTACCGGCTATGCGGACCAAACTCACGCTCCTCTGGTAAAGGGACTGAATGGCCCTTAACAGAAAGCCACCCACCCCGTACTCCTGGAGCGTCCCCCACAGGGAGCCCCTGGGGACACGGTCATAAGCCTTCTCCAAATCCACAAAGCACATGTGGATTGGTTGGGCAAACTCCCATGCCCCCTCCATCACCCTTGCAAGGGTATAGAGCTGGTCCACAGTTCCACGGCCAGGACGAAAACCACATTGCTCCTCCTCTATCTGAGATTCAACTATCGATCGGACCCTCCTCTCCAGTACCTTGGCGTAGACCTTTCCAGGGAGGCTGAGGAGTGTGATCCCCCTATAGTTGGAACACACCCTCAGGTCACCCTTCTTAAAGATGGGGACCACCACCCCGGTCTGCCACTCCCTAGGAACTGCCCCCGATGACCACGCAATGTTGTAGAGACGTGTCAACCATGACAGCCCTACAACATCCATAGCCTTGAGATACCCAGGACGAACCTCATCCGCCCCCGGGGCTCCGCCGCTGTGTAGTTGTTTGACTACCTCAGCAACTTCTGCCCCCGAGATCGGACAGTCCATCCCCAGGCCTCCCAGCTCTGGTTCCTCCTCGGAATGCGCATTGGTGGGATTGAGGAGCTCCTCAAAGTATTCCTTCCACCGTCCGACTATAGCCTCAGTTGACGTCAGCAGCTCCCCATCCCCACTGTAAACAGTGTGAGCGAGTTGCTGCCTTCCTCTCCTGAGGCGCCGGACAGTTTGCCAGAACCTCTTTGGAGCCGATCGATAGTCTTTCTCCATGGCCTCACCAAACTCCTCCCACGCCCGAGATTTTGCCTCGGCAACTGCCACTGCTGCACTCCGCTTGGCTATCCGGTACCTGTCTGCTGCCTCCGGAGACCCACAGACCAGCCACGCCCTGTAGGCCTCCTTCTTCAGCCTGATGGCTCCCCGAACCTCTGGTGTCCACCAGCGGGTACGGGGGTTGCCACCACGACTGGCACCGGCCACCTTACGACCACAGCTAGCAACAGCCGCCTCGACAATCGCAGAGTGGAACAAGGCCCACTCGGACTCAATGTCCCCCACTGCTCTCGGGACGTGGTCAAAGCTCTGCCGGAGGTGGGAGTTGAAGACCGTCTTGACAGGTTCTTCTGCCAGGCGTTCCCAGCAGACCCTCACTATGCGTTTGGGTCTGCCAGGTCTACGCGGCATGTTCCCTTGCCATCTGATCCAACTCACCACCAGGTGGTGATCAGTTTACAGCTCCGCCCCTCTCTTCACTCGGGTGTCCAAAACATACGGCCGCAGGTCAGATGATACGACTACAAAATCTATCATCGACCTGTGACCTAGGCTGCCCTGGTACCAAGTGTACCGGTGGGCATCCTTATGTTCGAACATGGTGTTCGTTATGGCCAAACTGCGGCTTGCACAGAAGTCCAATAACAAAACACCGCTCGAGTTCAGATTAGGTGGGCCGTTCCTCCCAATCACACCCCTCCAGGTCAAGCTGTCATTGCCCACGTGAGCATTGAAGTCCCCCAGCAGGACAATGGAGTCCCCTGATGGAGCACTATCTAGCACTCGTCCCAGGGACTCCAAAAAGGGTGGGTACTCTGAACTGATATTTGGCCCATAAGCACAAACAACAGTCAGGACCCGTTCCCCGACCCGAAGGCGCAAGGAAGCTGCCCTCTTGTCCCCCGGGGTAAACCCCAACACACAGGCAGAGAGTCTCGGGGCTAACAAAAAGCCAACCCCAGCCCTCCGCCTCTCACCCGGAGCAACTCCAGCAAAGTAGAGTGTCCAACCCCTCTCCAGGTCTCGGGTTCCAGAGCCAATGCAATGTGTCGAGGTGAGTCCGACTATATCTAGCCGGTACCGCTCAACCTCTGCCACAAGCTCCGGCTCCTTCCCCGCCAGCGAGGTGACGTTCCATGTCCCAAAAACTAGTTTTCTTGTCCGGGGATTGGACCGCCAAGGCTCCCGCCTTGGTCTGCCACCCGATTCGCATTGCACCGGACCCTTCATGTTCCTCCTGCGGGTGGTGGGTCCACAGTTGGACGAGCCCATGTATCCGGTTCGGGCTGGGCCCGGCCGGGCCCCATGGGCGAAAGCCCGGCCACCAGGCGCTCGCTCACGGGCCCCAACCCCAGGCCTGGCTCCAGGATGGGACCCCGGTAACCCTCCGGGCCGGGTACTCCGACTCTTCGTTTTAACCGCCATGAAAGATCCTTCGAACCGTTCTTTGTCTCACCCTTCACCTAAGACCAATTTGTCATGGGAGACCCTACCAGGGGCACTAAGTGCCCCAGACAACATAGCTCCTAGGATCATTAGGGCACTCAAACTCCTCCACCACGATAAGGTGACGGTTCAAGGAGGAGCAGTCTAGCTTTGCTACAAGTAAAATTTCACAATAGCTTTGTGTTTTTTCTTTTCTGTTGGCATTTCTTTTCAAATTCGATTTACAAATAAGCAGTTATGTAGACACATATAGAACAGAATACACATGTTGGGACTGTGCTATGAGGTCAGCTAAGCCCGTGACTAATAAAAACACAAGCTAAGTAAGATCTATGAAATCCATCATGACAGATTAATGATACGTTTTCGTTTTTTCTGTTTTTCTTCTAACAAAAAAGGTATAAAGAGGTATTTCCACACCACACTTATGCCACAGATACACAGGCTGCTCTCTGACGTCCTGAGCCGGGCCAATGCAGTGGAGCAGCAGATAGGTGAGGAGACTTCTGCAGCGAGCAACTCCGAGCCCCCACAGAAAGTACCACGGACTGGCTTTTGCATGCAATGTATGCTGAACTGTTGGCTGAAGATGGCCAACATGAAGCTGCTGCTGACATCAACACCACATCAGCAGAGATTGCTCTTTACCTATCAGAGCCAGTTATTCCAGATGACAAACAACCCCTTGAGTTCTGGAAAGCCAATGAGAAACGATTTCCTGCTCTTGTACATGCAGCACGTTCCTATCTATGTTCGCCTTGCACAAGTGTAGATAGCGAGCGTCTTTTCAGTACAGCAGGACTTACTGTGGATGAGAAGAGGAGCAAGTTAAGTGCAAAAAATGCTGAGATGCTTATATTTTGCAAGGCAAATCTGCCAGTCATTCTGCTTAATCAGAAGTAAGCTGTGGGTTTGTCCCTAACCTCCATCCCATATTTCTAAATTACCAGAAATGCCTCAGCTAAAACGAGGATAGAGCCAGGCCTACAGATTGAGCTACAATGTTTATTTAGTTTTATTTTAGTTTTTTACTGTGCACTTCATTGCCCATGGCAATCTCCCTACTCCTCTCTACCTCACCTGAAATAGGTATGTTTACAGATATAGCTCAATAGTTTTTAGTTTGATTTTATTTATTTTTTGCTAATGCTGTGAACTTATTTGCACTACTGTCTGTTATCTCCCACATGCAGACAAGATGTCTTGAAATTATATCATTTTATGGGCTACGGCCTGTTTATCTTGCACTTTGAGTTTATTTTTTGACAGGGAAAGCTACATTTGTATGTTGCAGTTGCACATATGTCAGTGTTGTTCTCATTTATGACATTTATTATTTCACAAAAAAGCTTGTAGCTAAACTCCAAATTATGTCTCTAAGAAAGAGCCTCTGGAGAGAGTTAATTGTTTATTATGGTGGACATGATGTGTGTTGTGCACATAAGTAATTTCTCATTTTAAGATTTTATTCCTTTTTCCACAGGAAAAATAAGGTCTATAGTTTACTAATTGTATCAACTCTAAGAGAGTGGTGTTTGTGTTGTTGCACTGCAAATGTGTTGTACACATAGTTATTGCTGCAAGAAAACGTAAGCTAGTAAGCTACACTTACCCTATGTAAGCTGAGTCCAAGTTGTCTCTCAAGAGAGTCTGTAGACTAAATAAAATATTGCACATTGTTCAGCTTGCAATAAAGCAATGGTAAGTTCACAATAAGTTTGAATTGGCTTTTACATCAATGTTTGATTATTTGGACTTGGGTTTTATTAGCATCAGGAGCAGATTGATGTATTTAAGGTCTTTTTTTTAAAGAGAAAATGGATGTATTTTCCTTCTTCAACAGCAGACCGCCTCATTGACCGACATCCGTTGCAGTGAGTACGTCGCGTTGTTCATTGTCCAATAGCATGTGGAGATTGTTTGAAAGACAACGGTAGAACCCGCCCCACGACCGAGGCTTGTCAGTGGAGCATTGCCAGCCATAGCTTGCCAGGCTATGTGACTGTCGCTAGTTTTTAAAAAAAAGGTAAATGTTGTTACATGTAGAGCAGAAATCATGCAACCTCGACATCAGTCCTCAGACTTTGATGGTCCTTCAGTTGATGCCATTGAGAGAATACAACGCTGATTGTAGTTTTCTGGTGTTGTAGTTTCCGAATCTTCTCGGGGTCCTGCGCCTACCGATGATGACATCATACTACGCATTGCCAGCCCAAGCCTTTGTGCGTCCCTAAGCGAGTTTCACTTTGGGGCCCCCCCATACCAACAAGTCAACACCAGATGATTCATCATTCCTAGGCTCCACCGTTTGTGTATCATGCTCACAATCATTGAAGTCTTTTTGTAATTAGCTTACACCTTATATATGTAATATACGATATTTTTCACCAACTTGACATCATCGTATTCATTTTCTAAGTTTTGATGGATATTTCCAGAGATTAACGGTAAAAACAATACATTGTCACTTTAAAACTTTCTGGATAATTGCTTTTGAGAGCTAGAAATACCCCAGCATGTTTTATTAGTGACAGCAGCTGGTGGAAATATAGGAAAATAAGAAACATGCACGATGAAACTTGTTGATTTGCCTGAATTGGTGATGTATTAACAGTTACAGACAGGTGTTCGAGGCCTGGGATGACAAATGTTCTTGTGTGTGTAAGGGTGCAAGTGCCCTCCCCCACGGTGATCCGATGCAAAGAAGCTAGAAAGTCTATCATGCTTAATTATGAGCGAGTGGTGGAGCCAGAGATGCACAGCTTTGTGTTTATTTATTTTTTTGCTTGTGTGCTCACTGTGTCACACTTGCTGCACACATATATGAATTTTGTCTGATTTGGTATGCAAATCAAAAGACTCCAGGTGGGGTGGTGCTAATGGCCCACTGGCTCTTTGAAGAATGTGTGTACTGCATGTCTGGGAACAAGGGTGTGTGTGTGTGTGTGTGTGTGTGCTTCCTAAGGCTCTCAGGATAAGGATGTGAAATTCTAGATCAGCGTTTCAGCTCTGAAGACCCGTAGGCTGCTGTCAATCGTGCTCTCTCTCTCTTGCCCTCTCTCTCTCTCTCTCTCTCTCTCTCTCTCTCTCTCTCTCTCTCTCACTCTCTCTCTCTCTCTCTCTCTCTCTCAAACACACTTGTGAGTTTATCGCTCAAATTAGCATAATTAAGTCATTTGTTGTTGTTGAAACTGATAAAAATCGCTGATTTATTCAACAGTATCACAGACTGGATACATCTGTGTAAATATTGCTTTGCATGTGTGCATCTCTCCATCACCCACAATGCACTGCAGGCCTTACCTAGTGCTCCTCCTCCGAGCATCACAGTAATCCATCAAACACACCAGCATCCTAACCAACAATCACTCATTTATTTCCTTGATGTGAACATTTGAGTCATCAGCTGATTCTAAAAGTCAGGATTAACGCGCCTAGGTGATGTTTGCGTGCTCTCAACATGTGCAGTTTGAAAACAAAGCAGGAAGCATTACCTTTTATTGTTGCATTGAAGTGGTGTCAGCGTTTTGTCTGCAAGCAGTCAGAAAGTTCTGTCGCTGAGCACTGACAGCAAAACAAAATGGGTTGTGGGGCAGAAGGAGGTGGGGTGGTGGAGGTGGTGGTGGGGGGGTTGTTAAATGCACTTTGAAGTGCAGCCGTTGTGCAACAAGGACAAAAGGAAGAGTTTGATGAAAGTGGAGAAACGCAGTAATTGAGGGGGAGAAAAGTGGAGCGATGCTTGTTGAGAGAAATTAAAACTTGGTTTCAACAAAAGGTGTACGCCTCATTTAGAAAAGCCAAATGAGGTTCAGATGAATGGAGCTGTAAGTCGATGATTAGCTTGTTTCAGAGTGTTTTTCATCATTTTCTCCTTAGATTTTAGGCTATCAGACTAGAGGCAGATACATTTTGCATGTAAAAGTTCCCCTTGGTAAGTTATTTTAGCTCTTCAGGCCTACAATAGTATGTCATCTGTTTGTACATATATTTGTGGAGGTGTCTAATCACAAAAAACTGCACATTTAACTCCTCTTCGAGGCAGATTTCTGTAAAATAAAGGCAAACACAACATTTCTGGTGGCATTTAGCTGTCAGTAAGTGTTTAAATCAAATCTAGAGCGCCTCAATTTTTGGAGCTGAGATAAGTTCATGACCAGGAAAACCGATTAATAAAGATAAAACACTGAACTTGTTTAAAGAAATGTGGGTTTTTAAAAACGTGTTAAAAGATGAGCTAGTTTTATCTGCCCTAACTTTTATGAATGAGAATAATTTACAGAAACTTCTAGAATAAAACTTGACCTGACTTTGTTGATATTTAAACAGTTATTCTAGTTCATAGGTTGTTTTTCATGTTGCGGTTTTGCCATTTAAAGTTGGCACTGAGCACTCCGCCAGAGAGGTAAATAACGAGGGCGATTAGGGGAATGAAGCGTGAGCCCTTGTTATGTTTGCGTCTTTCTAATCAACATTAGTTCAGAGTCATTATTCCTCAGAAGCAATTGTGTGTGTTATCTCACATTTATGTTGTCGTCCATTACTCTCTGTCAATAAGGAGGAGGTGCAGGAGATAAGGAGGGAAAAGACGGAAGAGAAAAATAAACTTAATGTGGTGAGAACTGGTTTTATTTGATTTAGAGATTTAACGTCGTTTCAGGTCTACCGAGAGATTTCTGCATATTAAATACTTTTTGGGTTTACTTTGTACAACTTCCTTCTTCTCATTAATGTCCACAGTGATGGTCAATGCTTATCCCTCCCACTGTCCTATTGGGTGACCCCGCCAGGAAAGTTGACCGTTGAGCAGGACTGATTGATTGAGGTCCACGTGGCAGGGGTGAGGGGGTGCTCACTCCTTGCAAGAGAGGGACAGCAGTAGCTAAGGAGGTAGAGTGGGTTGTCCAGTAATCGGAAGGTTGCAGGTTCAATCCCGGCTCCGGACAGAGAATTCTGCTGTTGTTTCCTTGGGCAAGACATTTAACCCGCCTTGCTTGGTGGTGGTGGTCGGAGGGACCGATGGCGCCAGTGCTCGGCATCCTTGCTTCTGTCAGTGCGCCCCAGGGCAGCTGTGGCTACATCTTAACTCATCCCCACCAGCTTGTGAATGTGTGTGTGAATGGGTGAATGACTGATTGTGTTGTGAAGTGCCTTGGGGGGTTGTGGAACCCTAAGAAGGCGCAATACAAATACAGGCCATTTCCTGGCGGGGTCACCCAATAGGACAGTGGGAGGGTTAAATAGCATTTTCCAGTTACATGTAAAATAGATCAGGCCTACATAAGTTTGTGTTTTCATTCAGGTTTAGTACAAGAACTCACTAGTTATGGTGCTATTAGGGTTTTTTATCATTATCAATGGCATTGTTGATTCTGTCTATCAGTCCAATTCCTTATTGCTTCCTGAGTAGTTCAGTAGGTGGTAAAAAACTAATTACACACGGTCTGCATCATAACTGTCAATTTATTTATTATAAATAATCAGCTGTACCCAGTATCGGTTGGAAAGATCATTCCAAATGTTCTTCTTTATGCTCTTAGTGAAGGCAGCCTTCAGTAGCTTTTGCAATATGGGAAAAATCTCACCACAGGTCAGGCTTTTGTCACTGGAGTCTGCTTGTGTGTGTGTGTGTGTGTGTGTGTGTGTGTGTGTGTGTGTGTGTGTGTGTGTGTGTGTGTGTGTGTGTGTGTGTGTGTGTAAGGCAAATGACGCAGTATTACCTGCAGTAGCAACAGGAGAGGACATGCAAATGTCACTACTGCTGCATTGAAATTCACCAGTCCAGAACAGGTCAAAAACATGACATGAACTTCTTTTTGGTGAAAAATCTACTTTGCAAGTAGATAAGCGAGTTGCCCTGTTGTCATCCTTTCTTGTAAAGTGTCACCAAACTTTCGAGCTTTTGTGCCACTTGAACGCCATGTTTCCTGCTGAGTAAATGCCTAAGCTACGTTGTGTAGCTTGCTCATTTACTCAACAAGGAAAAAGTCAGATAATATAAATGTTTATTTACCCGTGACTGAAGGAGTACAAATATATGCAGCAAGCGTATTTGTGGACGGAAAAGATGAGAAACGTGGGTTTAGAGGTGCCGATTGCATGAAGAGGTGGAGAGGAATGAGGGACAAATTTGTTTGTTTTAAAAAGTCTCTGAAATACATCAAAACAATGTAAACACAAATACACTACTGTGGACCGGATATGTGACTGTAATGATGGCAGAATACCTCAGGATAGCGCTGCGCCCTGTTGTCCTGGCGGGGGAATTGTTTTGCAATACTCCCGAGCTGACAGAGAAGTCTGGAAGCAAAGCGTCTCTGTTAGGGTTGCACCGGTATCGGTATTGGCATTGATACTGGTATCGGTTTCGGTGCCGATACTGATTCCAGGATCGTGTCTGTAAAATTTAACTGATACCAGGAACCGATACCAATGCAGTTGCTTGAAAATGGCTTCACTGTAACTTGTCATTTCTGTTCACCTAATATTTTAGTTTTGTGATGATTTCTATTCATATATTTTACTATATTTGTCTATCTACCTCACAGTCTTTTCCTGTTGAAAACAGAGAAGAAAATAAAATCTGTATTCCAAATTATTGCATTTTTTTGTGTGTGGTAGAAGTATCGGTATCGGTATTGACGAGTACTCAGATCCAAGTATCGGTATCGTATCGGTAATGTCCACAAATGGTCAGTTTTCACCTACAGATTAACCTGTAGACCATCGGTCATCTACAGACCTAATTCCATCCAATGAGGTGGATTTTATATTCTATCTGCCAACAAGCCACAAGATCCTGCACTGCTTGTTGGAATCAACAATAACATTCTCTCCTTAAGGTCCCTCACAGAGCACCCTCTTATGTAAGACTCTTTGCTTCACAGAAGAAAGAAGATTTTAAAATTAAAGAGGAACTTCTAAAACTTATAAGCCAGATAATCATTAATTAAACGTTTGTTTTTGCTACTTATAATATTTAGAAAATAATGATATGTTTCAGCATGCTTATGTGACAACGTCACAACCATTTGCAACTCACACAAGAACAAGTAAGGTAAAGTTAAGTCCATGACACATAAATAGTCTTTACCCCAGATCAGAGCATCCAGTGTCAAAGAGGGTGTGTGTTTCTGAGATTCTTGGTAATATTCCTCAAACTTGTCAACCTCTGGTTGGCTACACAATCATAACATGAGAACATTAAACCAGATTACTCAGGTTTTTCCTCAGTTCTAGAGAAAGCTTCAGACCGGCCACCTGGAGCAACATCTCTTTAACCACCAAAGCTTTTGACACATCGTCAAAATCTTTTTGCACCTGCGAAGCTGATAAAGCAAACAGTTCCTGCAGAACAAGCTGATATTGTTTAGACACCTTAAGAGTCCCAGACGCGCGGTTCCATCCGTCTGTTGTGACCCGAGACATCTCTGGACTGAAGAGTCGGGACCTCTCTGACCTTCGGATCCACCAAGGGGGTCTCCGAGAAAGGGTGAAGTAGACACACAGATAGCGTCTAATGTGTTTTTGATAATAATCAACTTCATAGCTTAACGCAAACCAAATTCTTTTACATCCAGAACTCAGCTCTCCTAGATACGGAAGTTCTGACTAACACCGCATTCACACATAGGTTCATACATCACATCTAGTTCCATCCATCACAGTAAATGCTTAGTTAACTTGTCATGTTTTAATTGTTGGTAAAATAAATTCTTACTTTTACAAACCTGACTCTTTTCTGAGTCAAAACGAAGTGTGTACAATCCCCTAATAAATAAAGAATCCTAGAATCTTCTGATTAAAGCACAATAAAGACCAGGCTGGGTGATATTCTATATTTAGATAGAGTATCACAGCTTATTGGTCATAGGTAGAGGTAATATATATAGTGAGCTCTTAAAGCACTCCATTTACCAAACCCTACATATTGGTTTGGAAAAAGGGGTATCGTTGCATCCCTAGTCTCTGCCAGTGCGTTCCTCTGCGTTGGCAAATCTATAAATTCAGTTCCTTTCACAATTTGATACTGCCCACTTGATATCTACCTTAAAGCTTTTGGTTGCAGCAGTTAATCCCTGCTAAGCGAACCAAAAACATAGAAAATGTGTGACTTTATGACCAAAAATATTTATTAGTAGCTGTTGACCTTAAAAAGGCTGATTCTTAATGAATTTTTGCAACTTTTTCTAGAAAACACATCAACTCATCCCTCTGATCGTATGTAGAAGTAGAGAGGCTGTTTAAAGCTCTGAGAGTCTGAAACAGACCAAAGACGATGGAGAAAGGATGGAGAGGCAGCGTGGATAATGTTAGGGAGAAAAGTAAAATGTGGACACAGCAGGAAGAAAAACAATCTGGTTTGTTCACTTTGTGTATAAAATCTGGCGAGGAACACCTAAAGTGGAGCTTTTGTTTTAAAGCGTCAGCTTGCTTGTGCTTTTTATTGAACTGCTCGTAGCATCACTGATTTTGAAATCTTAAAACCAGATCACTGAGCAGGTCACATGGACTCATCCGTCCAATCAGAGCAGCTGCCTCCTGGTTGGTGGTGGAACTGCATGCAAACAGGAGAACAAACAAAACAGTTGTGAGCCGCCGCTTTAAAGAAACAGTAAAGTATAAAAAAACTTTAGTAGCAAAAACTAATAATTGCAAAGCAGCCAATTAAATTGTGCGGGAGAGATGAAACCGCTCATATTTCCCCTGGTAATTTCATGCTCTAAACTCGCTTCCGTGCGCACATAAAAAGAGGAGAGAAAATATCATTTCAGAAGCTGACAGAACTCATTGTTCGTGGAATTTTAAATTCAAAAAAGTTAATAAAGGCGAGTGCGAGATGAAGGGAATTTGCATTTCTCAGATTAACAGCATGTAGAGCAGCGGCGGCGCGCGCAGCCTCGGGTCATCATTTAAGAAACCTTTGCATATTTTATTTAAGAGTGGCCCGGTTTGGAGCGTAATAAGACAGACAGATAATGATTAGAAGGTCGGGCCTGCAGGGCACAGCCGGGCTGGGCGCTGTAACGCTCTAATACACACACACACACACACACACACACACACACACACACACACACACACACGCACACACGCGCACACACACAGAAAGAGCAGCCTGTGTCGGCTCCTCTAATTGGCTGCTGATGGTTTATGAAATGTTTTCCAAAGGTTTTATTATTGTTGTTGTTGTTGTTGCTTTTATTGCTTTCATTATTTTAATGAAGGTTTCTACTCATGAGTGTTGGTTTAGCTCAAAGCCGCCTTCTCCTGTTCACATGCTTTCTACTTTTTTAATCAACGCCGTTCAGAGATGTCAGATCACACGTGATGGTCATGTCGAGGGTCAGAGGGAGGATCTGGCGACAATCTGGGTTTTTATTTTTATTTTTACAGGATGAGAAAAACTCTTGAAATGATTTCAAACCAAGTTCCTCTGAAATAAGTGATGTGGAAACTGGTTAGTTTAATAAAACTTTGCTCTTCATGTTTTGCTTATATTAAGAAACCTGTCAGTTTTCCTATCAGTGGGTAAAGAAATCCATTTATTTTTTCTAACTGTTGTGCTTCTTGTTCTTATTCTTCTATAATTCCTTTTTATGCATATTTTTCTCATCTTTCTTAACTTTTGTTCACCTTCCTTTTCACTTCAGTGCCATCTTTTTCTTCTGAAAGTAGTTTTAAGTAGATTTAGTCCAGAATGAAGTTAGCTCATTTGTCCTGAAGGTCGTAATAGAATAGAATAGATTTTTACTTATGATTTATTTATTATTTTAAACAGAAATTCCATAACACAATTTTCAAGGTATCCCAGAAGAATAGGGGAAAAAAATCATCAAATCAATATAAAGTGGAACACCACTTGTTCTACGTTCCTACCCTCACCTATGGTCACGAGCTTTGGGTAGTGACCATTAGAACAAGCTCACGGATACAAGTGGCTAAAAAGAGTTTTCAGAGAAGCTTGGTCATCCGGGAAGGGCTTGGAGTAGATCTGCTGCTCCTCCACATCGAGAGGAGCCAGTTGAGGTGGCTCAGGCACTTTGTTAGGATGCGTCCCTGGTGAGGGTTTTGGGCTCATTCAACTGGGAGGAGACCTAAAGGGAGACTGAGTACATGCTGGAGGGACTATGTTTCTCGGCTGGTCAGGGAACGCCTTCGGAATCCCCCAGAGAAGCTGGCCCAAGTAGCTGGGGGAGAGGGAAGTCTGGGCCTCGCTGCTTAGGCTTTTAAACAAAAGCAAGAGAACCACTTTATTAGGGATGTAAGAAAATATTGATATGGCAATATATCGGGATATATTTTCCTTCGATATTATATCAATATTCGAAAGCTGTGTATTGAATTTTTGGAAGAATTTACATGCAAAGATTTTCTTTACTTTTTGGTGCAATTCAAACGCGGACCACTAGTTGGCAGCAGTGTGCAATGGGTTTAGTTTCCTCCATTTAAATGTAAATCCATCTATAATGGTTCAGATACCTTATGTTAAACATGTTAAGTATCAGTTTGGACATTTTATTCAATTTTCCTAAGATAAATTCAGTCTAAAAAAATCACTGATATTGTGATGTATCGTCTCCCCTGTATTTACGTATCATATCGCCAGAATTTCACACACCCCACACTTTATAATTGAATTTTATTTTTTATATTTATAGCTTCACTATGTTAGAATGTTGTTAAGAGTCGCAAAAATGTTTTAAAGCTATGTTTTCCAAATTTGTCACTGTAGCTTTAATCTGTCAATGTCCAGAAGGTCTAAAAGCATCTGCATATCTAGAACATGTTATTTTGCTTCAAGAACGCTTTTTTTTATCTAGACCATTTCCTGTATACATACCAGAAGCTTCTGACTACGCACCAGCTATCACACATGTACAAATGGAATGCAGCCCACATAGTTAAAGTTTAAGCTTTGATGTAAAACACAATATGCAACATCAACTAAACACAACAGAATGAAAGCAGATCTTTTCAGCTGCTGGAATGAATTAAGGTGGGAAATCAGGTCTCAGTCAAACAGAATCATTTGTTTCTGCAAACTAAAATAATCTTCAGTGTGGGGTGAAGTCTACCTGCTATCTGGAAGTTTGAATCAATGCATCTTTTTGATCTGCTATTCCAGTCTACAACATACGTGTGTGTGTGTGTGTGTGTGTGTGTGTGTGTGTGTGTGTGTGTGTGTGTGTGTGTGTGTGTGTGTGTGTGTGTGTTTATATGTGTGTGTGCATGTGTGCCCTTAGGGAGATGTCTAGTTTGAGGCCTTATTATCTGAGCAGGTAAAGTAATTTCACAGTTAGACCAGTGTTCCATGCTAATTCCTCCTCTTCGTGTGTGTGTGTGTGTGTGCGCGCGTGCGCACATCAAAGCAGGACAGAGAGATGAGTTAGATAGTATTTCTCTGATTAATTTAGTCATTTGGGATACTGTGTTAACTGGATTACATTCAGATGTGTTGATATAACCACATGGCCCTGGGTTGTGTCTCTGTGTGTCGCACGGGGAGATATGCACGCTTTTAAAAAATTATCAAGAAGCTCTGTTTTTCATTCCACATGTGAGGTCCAGGAGCCCACAGAGACTCGTAGACAGTCTGACAGATGAGACAGTGAGCTGGTTTCGAGTGCTTAACAGGCTGTTGTGTGAATTGACTCCAGTGTTAAAACTGTCAACAGTGTGTCCAAGGATGCATTTGACAGTTTTTACTTTTACATAAGCAAAAAAGAGTAATATTGTGATTAAATTAATCTTTTCTTAAAATTTGATCCCATTAGCTGGAGAGTTTTGAACGTTCATCCACCAAAGGTTTCACACAATCGGTTCTCATTTGACTTCTGACTTAAATCTAATATATTTTGATGCCCAGTCCTGACCAATGATGGCCAAAAATAAACAATAATGAACAAGAGTCTGCTTCTAGACCTGCAGGAAGAGAGAAGAAAAAAAGGGACACAACAACAATACAACAAGATCAAGCTATCACTGCGTCAACTTGATGAAGAAATATACAGTCAACATTGTTTAACTGAACAATCACACGATAATAAATCATAGTGCATTAAGTGCCACCATAGCCTTAAGACATGTGTTGAACGTGCCCAAGTCCATACTTATGAGAGCACCATGTGAGCACCTGTGTGTGTACACGCGCTTGTTTATGTAAGGTTTCTCTATAGGAGCGTCCAGTAGAGAGTGTGAGGGGCCACAGATCTGCCCCCTAAAGATGTGTAGGAGACGGAGGGAGCTCCAAGTCCCAGAGATCCAGGAGCTGCCCCAGAGCACAGGAACTCCAGGGAGACTGCGACCAGAAAAGCCCCCTCGAGAGGTGCAGAGGATCGCCCCGGGGGGCCACAACCAGTAGCCGGCAGAGTCCCGGGAGACATCGGCGGCAATCCCACAGGCCCGCCCGCAGCCTTCCACCCCCTAGCCGGCCGAGCCTGGGACCCAGGGGCGACCAACCCCGCTGGGGACCCAGCAGAGCCCAGGGACCCAGACCCCACGAGGCAGCCGCCGGGATTGGTCAGGCAGATGCCAAAAATCTTAAACTCCCTGACCCGGGAGCCACGACCCAGGCAGACCAAGGCACCGCACTCCACACCAGGTGTGGCAGGGAGAGGGGAGACGATGATCTATATCACCAAAAGAAGTCCCAGGAGAAGGGAGGAGTCAAAGGCCCCACCTGACATATACAGTCGTACACAAACATAGTCACACACTCCTTCCCTCATGCTCACACACACACATACAACCAAAGACTTACAAAAATGCACAACGGACACACACTCATGCTCCCCATACACACCCTATTCACTCTGGTCCTGGTACTGCTGCACATTGGGTACAACCATTAACGGTTCCCAGAGTTCGACCCTTTCTGCTGGGGTGCTGATGAGCAGGCTCCCCCGCCCAACGCTGAGTACAGCAATCCACCAGACCCCAACCGGACGACCGAATCTCCCTCGTAGCCTCCAGCCCCAGGAAGCCAAGCGACAACAGAGGTGTGCTAAGACCCCTAGTCTCCCTCCGCCTGCTCCAATATGGTGTTAGTAAGTGTTGATGAGGTGTGTTCCATGGCTGTGGTGAGCGGGCAGTGCGGGCATTGTCCGGCCTATGCCAGCTGATGCCATCACACCACCCCACTTGCACCCATAGCCCTCAGTGTCTAAGTGCAGTTTAAAATTGAAAGTGGGCACCGGCACTTGGGATGAGGCTGAGAAATCCCCCTGCCAAATGCCGTTGGATGTGCTCACTCCCAAGGCCCTAAGTGTGTGTTTGCGTGGAACGTAGTTGGTGGAAGTGTTTAAGGTGCAGTGGAAGTGTCATGATTTGTCGTGTCAAGTCATGATTTGTAAGCGTGCTATGCGCTAGCTTAGCATTAGCCAATCTACCATTAGTTCAGTCCTTTTCTGCCTTTACTATGGTTTCTGTCTTTGCTGGACCCTCGATTTACCTCCACAGCACCTAGATTATAACATTGTGCACCAGTAAAATGTGTTCAGACTGTGGTGCGCACATTTAACAAAGCTTCGAATCGGTAAAAAATGAATCGAGGGTTTTAATTAATTGAACCCTTCCAATCATTCGATGATTCGTTTCAGCCCTAATCATGTTTCTCACTTCTACTTCTTTTAAAGATATCAGAAATCTGCTCTTAAACTGCATCAGTTGAGACTCACACATGATGACATTTCCTATTCGATTCTCCTAACTAAAAAGCATGACGGCTGTCCACTGCGGGTAAGATACTGCCTGCTTTAAAATACTCAACATAACCTCCCTTTTAAAATCCGATCCTATGCAAAATATATTCTTTTCAGCCAATAAGGTGCACGTGAAACAGTAAGGTGACATCTGTAAATCGTTGAAAGAGGAGGCACATCTGCTGTATTAAAGGAAAATACTGAATATTAAAAGAAAATAAATGAGTTTGAATTATGTAAACAGAAAGGTGAATTAAAGTTCAGTAACGTGTGAAAATGATTGCCTTGTGCTGGAGCTTGTTTTCGTGCGCTGTGTCAAGATGCATCATGACAGAAAAGCCGTGAAATGTAAAGAAAAAGCGAGCCGGGCAAAAGAGACTGTGTGGAGAGTGTCAGAATAACAGCGAGGGGCAGAGAGACGACATGAACGAGAGACAGCAGACACATGAGAAAGACGGAGAGATGCCGCAGTGGCCAGAGGGCAGCGTGCATTAGAGTAAGAGCCTGATTGGCTCTGACCTTCCTCACAGCCAGCTGTCAGCCTCTTAGATACACTCACACACATACGCAGCACACAGCCTGTTACGGCCCTGCAGGCTCTGATTACCATATCAGCACCGTCTCATTTGCATAAATCCCAGCACTCTTAATTAGGCTTCATCTCTCTCTTCCTCTCTCTTTACCTCACTCTCATTTTCAGCACTTTTCTTCCTTTCTCCTCCTCCATTTGCTCGCAGATATCAGCCGGGGTTTAGGGTTAGAATTAGCAGATAGGAGGGTCCATGACTCCCAATTAGTTTAGTGCTGATTAGCCTAATGACAATTTCACTTCATCTACATGTATTAGTGCACCGTGTTCTCTTACTACTTCTGTTCACATAAACATCATCTAAAAGGAGTTCTCTCTTTCATCTTCCCGGTTCCCCCTCACACTCTTACTTTTACAGGTGTTACGGTCAGAGACGACAATGAGCTAATTATGGCCGGAAGTAAACTTTCCTCCCTGCAATAAGTGATGCTTCAGTATTTTATTCTAATGGTTCAAAGTAAAGTTCAAAGTATGTGCAACTAGATTGATGAGCTAACGGCTAGTTTGCATGCAGCTGCCATTATCACACGGCTCTCATCTGTAAAATTTCACCTTATCCTAGAAACCATTATACCTCCGCCGAAATCCCATTACTGGGTTATCCACTTATTATTTATGCATCCAGGGGTGAAGTTTACCTGCAGTTAGCTCTGCTGAAAACAATCTGCAGTGCGCAACTGAATGCAGGTTAAAGGTTCACAAAACATAATTAGCATTAGCTTTTGTAAAACTTGCATCACAGGTTTAATTTTGGTCAGAATATTGACTAAATTCTTGCAGGGAGAAATCAAAGGCTGAATATTTTTTTTGCAGAAGATTTTTATATTTGTAAATAACCCAAAAGTGCTGTGAAAAATAATTATAAGTTGAGTTTCACATGAATCATTAAGAAATTTAGCATATATTTTTTAGGATGGCAGCACTTGGACTTCTCTACAACAGGTAAGATGTTAATTATGAATGATTTAATGCAGAAACAGAAATCAAAATATCCCCCAATACTCAACTTTAGGAAAATATTTTTAATTTTAGGCCATTTTTACTAAGTTAAAGAACAAGTCACCCCCAAATCAACTTTTTTAAAAACTTTTTAAATTGAAACTTCCCATGGGCTCACCACTCGTGGGAGGGGCAAAAGGGGTCGGATGCAGTGTGTGACGGGTGGTAGTCGAGGGCGGGGACCTTGGCGGTCTGATCCTCGGCTACAAAAGCTGGCTCTTGGCACATGGAATGTCACCTCTCTGGTGAGGAAAGAGCCTGGGTTGGTGTGTGAGGTTGAGAGGTTCCGACTAGATATAGTTGGACTCACCTCAACGCTTGGCTCTGGCTCTGGAACCCGTTTCCTTGAGAGGGGTTGGACTTTCTACCACTCTGGAGTTGCTCCCACTGAGAGGCGCAGAGCAGGAGTGGGCATACTAGTTGTCCCCCATCTTGGTGCCTGTATGTTAGGGTTTACCCCAGTGAATGAGAGGGTATTCTCCCTCCGCCTACGTGTGGGGGGACGGGTTCTGACTGTGGTCTGTGCTTATCCACCAAACTACAGTTCATACTACCCACCCTTTTTGGAGACCTTGGAGGGGGTGCTGGAGAGCGCTCCTTCCGGTGACTCCCTCATTCTGCTGGGGGACTTTAACGTTCATGTGGGCAACGACAGTGAGACCTTGAGACCTGGATAGGTGTGGTTGGGAGGAACGGTCCCTCGATTTGAATTCGAGTGGTGTTTTGTTTTTGGACTTCTGTGCCAGTCATGGATTGTCCATAATGAACACCATGTTCAGACATAAAGGTGTCCATATGTGCTCTTGGCACCAGGATACCTTAGGCCGCAGCTCAATGATCGACTGTGTTGTCATTTCATCTGACCTGCGGCCACATGTCTTGGACACTCGGGTGAAGAGTGGGGCGGAGCTGTCAACTGACCACTACCTGGTGGTTATTTGGCTCAGATGGTGGGGGAGGATGCTGGTCAGACCAGGCAGGCCCAAACGTATCGCGAGGGTCTGCTGGGAACGTCTGGCAGAGTCTCCTGGCAGAAGGAGCTGACGGGTACCGGCAGTCCAAGCGGAACGTGGCTCGAGTGGTCGGGGAGTTCTGAGAGGGAAGCAGTGCGCTACCAACACCATCTATAATGGGGATGGTGTGCTGCTGACCTCTACTCAGGACATTTTGGATCGGTGGGCAGAATACTTCGAAGACCTCCTCAATCCCACTGACCCGTCTTCCAGTGAGGGAGCAGAGTCTGGGGACTTTGAGTTGGCCTCTCAAGTCTCTCGTGCTGAGGTCACTGAGGTGGTTAAAAAGCTCCTCTGTGGCAAGGCGCCAGGGGTGGATGAGATCCGCCCGGAGTTCCTTAAGGCTCTGGATGTTGTGGGGCTGTGTTGGCTGACACGGCTCTGCAATATCGCATGGAAATCGGGTGCAGTCCCACTGGACTGGCAGACCGGGGTGGTGGTTCCCTTATTTAAAAAGGGGGACCGCAGGGCGTGTTCCAACTACAGGGGGATCACACTCCTGAACCTTCCTGGTAAAGTCTATTCAGGGGTTCTGGAGAGGAGGGTCCGTCGGATTGTTGAACCTCAGATTCAGGAGGAGCTATGTGGTTTTCGTCCTGGTTGTGGAACACTGGACCAGCTCTATACCCTTAGGGGGATCCTGGAGGGTGCGTGGGAATTTGCCCAACCAGTCTACATGTGTTTTGTGGATTTGGAGAAGGCGTTTGACCGCGTCCCTCGGGTGCCCTGTGGGGCCCTGTGGGGGGTACTCCGGGAGTATGGGGTACCAGGCCCTCTGATGGTGGCTGTTAGGTCCCCGTATGACCGGTGTCAGAGCTTGGTCCGCATTGCCGGCAGTAAGTCGGGTTCGTTCCCAGTGAGAGTTGGACTCCGCCAAGGCTGCCCTTTGTAACCGATTCTGTTCATAACCTTTATGGACAGGATTTCTAAGTGCAGCCAAGGTGTGGAGGGCATCCATTTTGGTGGCCTGAGGATCAGGTATCTGCTTTTTGCAAATGATGTGGTCCTGTTGTCTTCATCAGAATGTGATCTTCCGCTTTCGCTGGAGCGGTTCGCAGCCGAGTGTGAAGCAGCTGGGATGAGAATCAGCTCCTCTAAATCTGAAACCATGGTCTTGATTCGGAAAAGGGTAGAATGCCTTCTCCGGGTCAGGGATGAGGTCCTGCCCCAAGTGGAGGAGTTTAAGTATCTCTGGGTCTTGTTCACGAGTGAGGGAAGACTTGAGCGTGAGATCAATAGGCGGATTGGTGCTGCATCTACATCACATATGTCAGAGTCAAGGCCCGCGGCGCATTTTTATGTGGCCCGCGAGATAAATATCAAAAATATATTAAAACTGGCCCGCTGGCCGATTTTACCGCAAATACTACAACTCCCATGATGCGTTGCGGCACCAGCGCGGAGCAGACGCGCCCCCTCCTTTGTGTTTTTTCAGCGCCGAGGCAGTCAGAGGTAGTTGGGTGTCTGCAGCTCCTCCGCTGTCTCGGGCAAACTACACTCCTCTCACTCAGCGCCGAGTTCACTCAGCTGTTTTCTGACGCTGAAGCCCAGAAACTGAGATTCTAGCCGCTCAGTAATGTGTTCACGACTTAAAGAGAAAGTTTTCAAACTAACGTCCAGACAGAGCTGATATAACTCCAGCGAACAGCGACACGCTCAAACCAGCACTGCTCTGTGGCTGCTGTGGTGTTTCCCCCCGACACACAACAACGTGGTCAAGCTGCTCAGACATGTTCATCAGCACAAACCTATAAGGTGAGCACCTGTTGTCATCTAATGTTGTCATTATTATGATGAAGATGAACAAAACAACAGGAGTCTCCTCCTCAGCTCAGGTCAACCCCATGATGCAGGTATCTGGCTGGAACAGGTGAGCATCACAGTAAACCAGTGGAGCAAACTGAGCTTTAAATATGTTGGTTTTATGCTCTTTTTCTGCTCCAAAGCATGAAAGTTAACAGGTGAGATGTTGCATTTTCATTTAAGATAAAATGATATTTTTATTTTGTTGTTGGCACGTGAGAAAAGATTTAACCTACAGTAAACAGGAAGTGGAAAGGCTGCAGATAGATGAATAGAATAGAAAATCCCTTTATTGTTCCTCAGTGGGGAAAGCTAGACGTCACAGCAGCGATGACACGTATTACAGGAGAAAAAAGGAGAATAAAAAATAAGAAAAATGAATAAAGAAGAAAACATAAATCCTGAATAGATTTTTAAAATGCTGAATATACCACAAGCAATGAATACCACTGATGTGTTTTATTTGTAACTGACTTGCTCGTGTGTAATTTGGTTATTCCACATTCAGTGTTAATGCAGAAATAAGTTTGTTTCCAAATTTAAAGGTTCAAAATTGCATATATGTTGATAAAGAAAGCGTGCACATTTGCCGTCACTTTTTCAAAAAATATTAAGTTTGGCCCTCGACTCCGTCCCAGAGTTTAATTTCGGCCCCTTGTGAGTTTGAGTTTGACACCCCTGATCTACATTGATGCGGGCGTTGTACCGGTCTGTCGTGGTGAAGAGAGAGCTGAGTCAGAAGGCGAAGCTCTCGATTTACCGGTCGATCTACGTTCCTACCCTCACCTACAAGTGCTGGCCAGTAAATTAGAATATCATCAAAAGGTTGAAAATATTTCAGTAATTCCATTCAAAACGTGAAACTTGTACATTATATTCATGCAATGCACACAGACCAATGTATTTCCAATGTTCATTACATTTAAATTTGATATTCATAAGTGACAACTAATGAAAACTCCAAATTTGGTATCTCAAAAAATTAGAATATTCTGAAAAGGCTGAATATAGAAGACACCTGCTGCCACTCTAATCAGCTGATTTACTCAAAACACCTGCAAAGGCCTTTAAAAGGTCCCTCAGTCTTGTTTTGAAGGCACCACAATCATGGGGAAGACTTCTGACTTAACAGCTGTCCAAAAGACAATCATTGACACCTTGCACAAGGAGGGCAAGACACAAAAGGTGATTGCTAAAGAAGCTGGCTGTTCGCAGAGCTCTGTGTCCAAGCACATTAACAGGCAGGCGAAGGGACGGAAAAAATGTGGTAGAAAAAAGTGTACAAGCTCTAGGGATAACCGCACCCTGCAGAGAATTGTGACGACAAACCCATTCAAAAATGTGGGGGAGATCCACAAAGAGTGGACTGCAGCTGGAGTCAGCGCTTCAAGAACCACCACGAGGAGACTCATGAAAGACATGGGATTCAGGTGTCGCATTCCGTGTGTCAAGCCACTCTTGAACAAGAAACAGCGCAAGAAGCGTCTCGCCTGGGCCAAGGACAAAAAGGACTGGACTGATGCTGAGTGGTCCAAAGTTATGTATTCTGATGAAAGCAAGTTCTGCATTTCCTTTGGAAATCAAGGACCCAGAGTCTGGAGGAAGAGCGGAGAAGCACAGAATCCACGTTGCATGAGGTCCAGTGTAAAGTTTCCACCGTCAGTGATGGTGTGGGGTGCCATGTCATCTGCCGGTGTTGGCCCACTCTGTTTCCTGAGGTCCAGGGTCAATGCAGCCGTCTACCAGGAAGTTTTAGAGCACTTCATGCTTCCTGCTGCTGACCAACTTTATGGGGATGCAGACTTCACCTTTCAACAGGACTTGGCACCTGCACACAGTGCCAAAACCACCAGCACCTGGTTCAAGGACCATGGTATCCCTGTCCTTGATTGGCCAGCAAACTAGCCTGACCTTAACCCCATAGAAAATCTATGGGGTATTGTGAAGCGGAGGATGCAATACGCTAGACCCAACAATGCAGAGGAGCTGAAGACGACTATCAGAGCAACCTGGGCTCTCATAACACCTGAGCAGTGCCACAGACTGATCGAGTCCATGCCACGCCGCATTACTGCAGTTATTGAGGCAAAAGGAGCCCCGACTAAGTATTGAGTGCTATACATGCACATTCTTTTCATGTTCATTCTTTTCAGTTGGCCAACATTAGAGAAACAAACATTTTTTCATTGGCCTTTAGAATATTCTAATTTTCTGAGATACCAGATTTGATGTTTTCATTGGTTGTCACCTATAAATATCAAAATTAAACGTAATAAACATCGGAAATACATTGGTCTGTGTGCATTGCATGAATATAATGTACAAGTTTCACGTTTTGAATGGAATTACTGAAATATTTTCAACCTTTTGATGATATTCTAATTTACTGGCCAGCACCTGTATAGTCATGAGCTTTGGGTAGTGACCGAAAGAACGAGATCGTGGATACAAGCGGCCGAAATGAGTTTTCTCCAAAGAGTGGCTGGGCTCTCCCTTAGAGATAGGGTGAGAAGCTCGGTCATCCGGGAGGGGCTCGGAGTAGACCCGCTGCTCCTCCACATCGAGAGGAGCCAGTGGAGGTGGCTCGGGCATCTGGTCAGGACGCCTCCCTGGTGAGGTTTTCCGGGCACGTCCAACCGTGAGGAGACCTAAAGGAAGACCCAGGACATGCTGGAGGGACTATGTCTCTCACCTGGCCAGGGAACGCCTTGGGATTCCCCTGGAGGAACTGGCCCAAGTGGTTGGGAGAGGGAGGAAGTCTGGGCCTCTTGCCTTAGGCTACTGCCCCCGTGACCCGACTCCGGATAAATGGATGAAAATGGATGGCTGGATGGCCATTTTTACTTTCACACTTTATGTTAAAGAGCAAGTCACCCCCATATCAACTTTTTTTCTGATAAACTATATAAATGCATGTCTAATCATGCTGCAGACATGTGTAGTCAATAGTTTTGCACTTTAGTGCATTTTAGTAAAATTTAAAATTTTCTGCCCAAAACTGTCAGTGTTGTCAGGTAAAAACTCTGCACTGCATTTGAATTTTAATCTGCCATCGCTATTGGCTAAGAGGTACCCTGGAAAGTTAGCTGGTATCATATGATGTCACAATGTCATTGAGAGCCTGTGTCTGTGTGTTTGTTAGCGGCTCCGCCCTCTCTGTTTGGTAGGCAACAGCATTTGTTGCATTTTTTTAAAACAGGAAGTAGAAGCAGAGTAATACTCTGGTAGGGGGACTCTCTCTTTAAGGGTTAAATGCCTATTTTAGCCTTTAGTTAGGTGAAAAGTGTGTTTTTAAAGGCATAATATGCAACTTTTTCAATCATTAAATTCCCCTCAGACCTCTTCCGCCCTCTGTGGCCAGAATCCCACACTTTCAAGTTCAGAGTATCTGGTCCGGTCCTTGTTGGACTTAGTAAGGTGGAGCTGACATACCTGGCGCTGCAGTCTGCTTCCAGCTTATTTCCTGCATGTTTTAGATCATGAACAAATGTGATTTGTTTGATTTCGAGATGAAACACTCCTGTAGACACTAATGAAGGCTGGGAGATATTTCAGCTGTTGGATTAAGGTGTTAAAAAGACAAACGCGCAGTGAGGAGATACTAACGGACACTAGCAAGCCAAAACTGTCACATCTCCCTTTAAAAAATGATGTGCTGCACCAAGCAGTCTTCCTGTCAGAACACTTAGGCATTTTATAAAACGATCAAATACGCTTCATCGTAAAACTACTTAAATAAGAAACTTGTACAAACTTATTTCTCCTTGTTTGGTTTTTACAACAAAAGGTAGCAGAGTTTGTTTTAGGTGTTTTTCACACTTGTTTGTGAAATAAATCAAAACCAAAGAAGGAACTAGTGTGCGTTTGTTTTTTCCGTGAGCATTAAAGAGGATGGGGAAGGTTTTATGGAATCTGTTCTAAATGATTTAAGCGTAGTCCCATCAAACATGCTGAAACAGAAATAACCTGTGCAGTTAGAATGTGGTACATGAGCACAAAGAAGCTTTCTCTTGCCTTTCTGGCCAGTTTTATCAGTCATCTTTATTACTTTTGGTTTAATCTTTTATCACAGTTGGAAAATAAACTTTTGTTTCTACAATTTTTAACTTACTCTAACATCAGTTCAGCGGAACGTTTAAAAAGTGACTGAAACACTTAGTTCCTCATACAGTTCCAAGCAGTATTTTTATATTGAATGTTGTGTGTGAACGTGAGCGTGTGAATGAAAATGGAAGGAAAAGGAGGAACTAAATCATATTCAGCTCCGGCGCCTCGCTACGCCGGAGGCGAGACCTGATCTGCGGACCTCCTGTGTGTCTGCCGGCGGGCGAGTTACGTCACCTGAAATCCTCGCAGAGGCCGACGTGGAAAACTAAAACCAGGGTGGAAGTTTTTACCCGAACTAGGCATTCTGAGAAGCATCTAGATGAACAAATTAGATCCGGTTTAACAGATCCAAGATGCTGTTGCAGATTTATTTTGAAAGTCCAGAGTGGAAATAGGGGGCGCTCTGGGAGGATGTTGAACCCCTGAACACCGGGTTCTGTGTGTGTACACCGTGTGTGTGTGTGTTGGGGGGGGGGGGGGGGGGGGGGTTAAACACAGCTATATTCTGTAGATAACAGGATTAGCTGGGAAGCGGATAATAAGTTAGCATTTCCTCCCTGCGGCGCTCTCTCCTCTCTCTAATCCTGCAGCTTTGATGTCCCGGCTCCCATCAGGTATCTGGGCTGCTCTGGCCTCAGGGCCCCGGGGCCTCCAAACCCTCAGTGTGTGTGTGTGTGTGTGTGTGTGTGTGTGTGTGTGTGTGTGTGTGTGTGTGTGTGTGTGTATTCAATGTCCTCATTAGTTCTGCCTGTTTACTAAAGTTGGCTTCTTGGGATGAAATCTGCTGTGCGGCCACTCTGCCACAGATCTGCTCAGTATTTACATCTATCCCCCCCCCTCAGGATCTGACCCAGCACAAGGCTGATGAGGCATTTTATTCTGGCATGAAAAACAACAGTAATCCAACAAACAAGGATTTCAACACTACAGCAGTAAGTAAATTTATCCGTCTACAATAAACAAAGAGCTCCACAGGAGTCCGTTTGGACTCAAATCTATTATCACAGTGATTCATTTCAGAAAGACGGTTTGTGCTTCATATGCATTAAACATTTTTAACAGTGCTTTTATTTTTGCTCGGTGAGAAAAAAAATCCTGAGACAAATATACATTTTTATGGAACAAGGTTGCAAAATATATTTCAAATGTGTTGTTTTCACAGCACCGATGTAGAAAAATGTGTATGGTAAAGAACTGCCTGGATCCCAATAAACCATAGACCATTATTTACTACGGATCTCGTGCATCTGCAGTCCACGTGTGGTTTAGACGATAGGAACTGAAACACTAAAACACACACAGTGTGTGTGTGCATCGAGAATAAAATCAATGATTTATTGTAACCAGGATCATAACTTACAAGAATAGCACCTTTCTAATTTTATGCAGTTATCCTTTTAAGCATAATTACAAGAATTAATTTAAGAATAATATAAAAACATACATCCAAGTTTTTATTTTTATCTTATTAAATAAACTTTGATCACAACTTAACTAAATGCGTAACATGATAATTAATTAATTCATTCATTCTTACATTAGTTCTATAATTGCCTCATGCTAAGCTAAATATTTGAAACATTTCAAAAGAAAATACCCTGCAGAACTGATTTATTCTTTCGGTAACAGTATCACAATGAAACATAAGAGATGTAAATGTAAAACAGCCAAAGGTCAAAGGTCAGTGCCCCTGTGGCTTGAGTCTTTTAGTCTTCAAGGGGTTTATTTCTAATTTGAGACAGAGCACAGTTCAGTTTTAAACTGTAGCAATTCAACACAAATTAAAACACAAAATTCTACAAAAACAGAAAACTGTCGGGAACACGGACTGGTCTGAGTTGTAAAGGCAATGAGAGCCTAGTCGTTTACCTGATAGCAAAAGGGTTAGGACGACGTTAAAGCCGGGCGTACACTGTGCGACTTTTTCACTTTTTTGAGACGATTTTCCACTCGTGCGAGAATCCACAAGATCGGGGCGAGTTTTGTGCTGAGCGTCATGTAGTGTACAGGGGGTTACGAGAGGCGATTAACACCACGTGACCAGCTACTGATCAGCAATCGTGAGCTCGCACGGACTTCTGGAGTGTTTGATATTTTGCTCGTCCCTCGTGAGGGTATCGCACTGTTGAAGTGGCACAGCGAGCGGCTGCGACCCAAAAAGTATCAGAACCGCTCACGGCGCATGCACAATCATGCATCAACACCGCTCGCCCGCTATTTCCCTAATAACACACGTTATTTGCTTTTATTTCTACATGTTTTTTTACTCACAAGGATTGTCAAGAAAGCATGTTTGTCGTGTTCATGTCAAATTAAACTGATCACAAAACAGATTTACTTTCTTTATTTCATTTTCCTCATCCAACCCCCATAAATCCCTGTGTGTCCCCCTGCAGCACTCCCGAAGGACAACAGGCAAGACAAGACAAAAAAGTCTAACGTGTTGCGTAAAAACTGCAATTTTTAGCATATGTTCAGGTCCGACGTGTTGCTACCAGACGTACAGTGTGAGCAGTCAGGTCGCATCCGAGAACTGGGTCGTGCAGTGTGAGCACATGACTCATGAAATCTGCCCTGCGAGGAAGTCGTACAGTTTGAGCTGAAGCTGAGTGCTACGAGTGAAAAAGTCGCACAGTGTCCGCCCAGTTTAAGGATGGTTATTGCCCACCACCTAGGTATTACGTCTAAGGAATATTTTTTGGTGAAGACACCAAAGATTTAGGAAACTACTGCCACCTACAGGCTTGGCATGCCTATGCATGTGCTTCATGATGCACAGGGCTTTAATTCTGAAAACAAGGTGGTGTGGACACAATTTTTTTTGTAGATGGGCGGGGCTACTTGTGTGTACATGGCCTTAAACATGCTGGAGTGGAGCCCTCAAGATTAAGGATTGGACACCCCTGACCTAAACCACCCAGGGTGGTAACAAGATCAGACGGCGTTGACTCAGGACATTCGTGAAGCATGAATTAAGGGCAGAGTGTCATCTCCATGTCAGGCATGAGGTCCTGCCTCAAGTGGAGGACTTTAAGTATCTCAGGGTTTTGCTCATGAGTGAGGGAAAGATGGGGCCGGATTGGTGCTGCGTCTGCAGTGATGCAGGCGTTGTAACAGTCTGTTGTGGTGAAGAGAGAGCTGAGTCGGAAGGAAAGCTCTCGATTTACCGATCAATCTACGTTCCTACCCTCACCTATGGTCACGAGCTTCGGGTAGTGACCAAAAGAACGAGATCACGAATGCAAGCAGCCAAAGTGGGTTTTCTCTGATGGGTGTCTGGGCTCTCCCTTAAGCTGGGCGGACACTGCGTGACTTTTTCACTCGTAGCACTCAGCTTCAGCTCAAACTGTACGACTTCCTCGCAGGGCAGATCTCACGAGTCATGTGCTCACACTGTACGACCCAGTTCTCGGATGCGACCTGACTGCTCACACTGTACGTCTGGTAGGAGCATGTCGGACCTAAAAAATATGCTAAAAATAGCAGTTTTTACACAACACGTCAGACTTTTTTGTCTTGTTCTGCCTGTTGTCCTTCGGGAGTGCTGCAGGAGGACACACAGGGATTTATGGGGGTTGGATGAGGAAAACAAAATAAAGAAAGTAAATCTGTGTTTTGTGATCAGTTTAATTTGACATGAACACGACAAACACGCTTTCTTGACAATCCTTGTCACTGTGTGTAAAAAAAAAAGTTTAGAAATAAAAACGAACAACGTGTGATATTAGGGAAATAGCGGGCGAGCGGTGTTGATGCATGATTGCGCATGCGCCGTGAGCGGTTCTGGTACTTTTTGGGTCGCAGCCGCTCGCTGCACCGCTTCAACCCTCACGAGGAATGAGCAAAATATCAAACACTCCAGAAGTCCCTGCGAGCTCACGATTGCTGATCAGTAGCTGGTCAAGTGGTGTTAATTACCTCTCTTAGCCCCCTGTATACGACGCTCAGTGCAAAACTCGCCCCGATCTTGTGGATTCTCGCACGAGTGGAAAATCAGATCTAAAAAGTGAAAAAGTCGCACAGTGTACGCCCGGCTTTAGAGATAGGGTGAGAAGCTCAGCCATCCGGGAGGGGCTCAGAGTAAACCCGCTGCTCCTTCACATGGAGAGGAGCCAGTTGAGGTGGCTCGGGCATCTGATTTGGATGCCTCCTGGATGTCTCCCTGGTGAGGTTTTCCAGGCACATCCATCCGGGAGGAGACCTAAAGAAAGACCCAGGACACGCTGGAGGGACTATGTCTCTCACCTGGCCAGGGAACGCCTTGGGATTCCCCCGGAGAAGCTGGCCCAAGTGGCTGGGGAGAGGGAAGTCTGGGCCTCTCGCCTTAGGCTGCTGCCTCTGCGACCTGACCCCAGATAAGCGGACAAAATAAATAAATAAATGGATTATGAAGACATCTTCACGGTAACAACACTGTATCCACAATCTTCAGGTGTGGTTCAGATCTCAAAACCTTTGAGATGAATTAGAGTGGATTGCATATACCAGATTACCTCATCCCAACATCAGTGCTTGACCTGACAAACAACACATTCCCAAACCTTGTGGAAAGCTTTCCCAAAGGATTACTGCGTCTGCTCCTAGAGAGCCAATAGTTGAACTGGTTAATGGCTCAATAAATGACTTTAACCTTTAGCTCTCTTACTGAGAGGATCTAAAAGTTTTAGGGCTTCTGCTCAGTGACAGAATGTTTACAGAGTCTGGTGCTTCAGTGTTTGAGACTGTGTGTGTGAGTGTGTGTGTTGAGTGTGTTCTGTGGGAAGGGAGAAATCGAGTCTAGGAGAGTGTGACTCTAATTAAAACGATGAAAATAATTACTGATACAGGCTGACAGACAGCCTCGCCCTCAGACATCCTCAGTAATTAGTTAATTAACCAAACGCAAATTAGCAGCAAGAATTAGTCAGCCAGGCTTAACGGAGAAGATGGTGAGCACTCCTCTCGCTTCTGCTTTGCTACTCTCTGCTACGCCTTTGCTATCAGTGTGTGTGTGTGTGTGTGTGTGTGTGTGTGTGTGTGCGTTCCTGCAAAGCCACACTGCACTGTTTAGAAAAGTTAGAAATAGGGCACATCTGCTTTATTACACTTTATCACTACTTTGCATGACACAGTCACAACACACACAGTTATATTTTATGCCTAAGTCAATTCATTCAAATTAAAAGTGATTTCAGGATAATGAGGTTGTAATTTTCTCTGTTTTTGCCTAAAACAGGGATGCCCAGAGTGAATGTTTGCATCTGCTCCTCTTTAAATCCCCCTAAACATGCAGCATGGTAATAAAAATGCTAATTAAAGGAAAGAAATGCATTAAGCTCTAATTCTGTCAGCGGACTTAAAACATTATTTACTTTAAGAACTTAAAACTTTAGAATAAACAGAAATTTATTTTCCCCCACTGGACATAGCGCATATATAAATGATGTACTGTATGTGCTCCTGCTTCGTTCTGGCTCACATGATCCAAACAAGCCACTGCACGGTCGGTCCCTGGAGGCCCTGCAGGTCATAAGAACAACCCCTCAGATGAAGTCAACACGATTACGAGAACGAGGATGAATATTCGCCCACTGTTGGGCTCCAGCAGGCGAGCTGAAGCTCAGTGCTGGAAGTGGCTGGCTTTTCCTCTTGTTAACACTCGCTCCGACTCGCCTGTGGCTCATTTTAAAGTAGATCTGAGGGAGAACAATGCTCCAGCTGAACAGCAACCTGCAAACTGGACTCAGCATGACCATGCTATATACAAGAAAAGGTCTGTTGATGCTTTTATTGTGAAGAAATTCTCCGTTTCCAAGAGAGAATTGAAACTCTGGGAGAGTGTATTCCCTGTGGCATGAAGCCATTGTTGTCCAAAAACAATTAAAACATCAAAGAGTCCTTCTGCTCCACTCACTAATATCTGCCTCCATTACACGGACACTATCGTTTACACACTCCTCCTAATAGTACAAATACAAAAGTATGTTAATGTGCAAGTCAAATAACTCCTAACAAAGGAATTATGCACTTTTGTTTGCCTACTATTTTGTGAAAATTAAAACATTTGAAGTACACTCACTGGCCACTTTATTGGGCACACCTTGCTATGACCACCTTTTGCCTTCAGAACTGCCTCAGTCTTTTGTGGCATAGATTCAACAAGGTACTGGAAACATTCCTCAGAGGTTTTGGTCCATATTGACGTCTAAGGAGCTTTGAAAGAAAAGCGTATGGACTTCTTTGAGTTGCTTGAAGACATTTCTCCGAGAGGCTTCTTCAGTTCTAAGGTCAAATGGTGGAGAGTCCCAGATTCAAACCCATATTGGTCCATATTGACATAATGGCATCACGCAGTAGCTGCACATCCATGATGCAAATCTCCCGTTCCTCTACATCCCAAAGGTGCTCCATTGGATTGAGATCTGCTGACTGTGGAGGCCATCTGAGTACAGTGAACTCATTGTCATGTTCAGGAAACCAGTCTGAGAAGATTCAAGCTTTATGACATGGTGCATTATCCTGCTGGAAGTAGCCATCAGAAGATGGGTACCCTGTGGTCATAAAGGGATGGACATGGTCAGCAGCAATACTCAGGTAGGCTGTGCTGTTGCCACGATGATCAATTAGTACTAAGGGGCCCAAAGTGTGCCAAGAAAATGTCTCCCACACCATTATATCACCACCACCAGCAGCATGAATCAAGGATGGATCCATGTTGTCATGTTGCTGATGCCAAATTCTGACCCTACCATCTGAATGTTGCAGCAGACATCCAGACTCATCAGACCAGGCAACATTTTTCCAAACTTCTATTGTCCAGTTTTGGTGAGCCTGTGTGAATTGTAGCCTCAGTTTCCTGTCAGCTGACAGGAGTGGCACCCGGTGTGGTCTTCTGCTGCTGTAGCCCATCTGCCTCGACCTGCTGTGCGTTCAGAGACGCTCTTCTGCATATCTTGGTTGTAACGAAGGGTTATTTGGGTTACTGTTGCCTTTCTATCAGCTCGAACCAGTCTGGCCATTCTCCTCTGACCTCTGGCATCAACAAGGCATTTTCATCCACAGGACTGCCGCTCACTGGATGTTTTTCCTCTTTTGGACCATTCTCTAGACGGTTGTGTGTGACTATCCCAGAAGATCAGCAGTTTCTGAAATACTCAGACCAACCCGTTTGGCACCAGCAACTACGCTACGTTCAAAGTCACTTAAATCACCTTTCTTCCCCGTTCTGAAGCTCTGTTTGAACTGCAGCGGATCGTCGTGACCATGTCAGTATGCTCAAATGCATTGAGTTGCCACCATGTGATTGGCTGATTAGTAATTTGCATTAATGAGCAGTTGGACGATTGTACCCAATAAAGTGGTCAGTGAGTGTAGAAAATGTTCCTTTTTTACATTTTTACATAGAAACTTGTAGCTCGGCACAATTTTAAATGCTTTTTAAAAATGTGATCGCTAATGCAGCCTTTATGAATCTCAAAACTTCCCAAGTGTCCATAAAAACATTCTCAAAGAATATCGGAGACTTCAATGGAAAGTTGTTACTATCTTTTATCTTCTCCTGTCTCCAGCGTTCACAGGTGGGAGGCTGAAATCCTCCCAAACTTTGTGGTCAGTCCATCATGTTTCCAACACAATCAATCATGCACACTAATGTCTAAGGCGGGAATGTCCAGAGTGCATCAAACTGAGCTGAAGAACAGACAGGAAGTCAAACACCATCTGGCTTCAACTTCAAAATAAAAGAAACATGCAGATTTCCTTAACTAGTAAAAAAAGTACTTCATTACTTGTGCAGCTTCTGTAGCTGAGGAAAGCAGAACAGAAAACAAACCACACCTTTTTGGACACAAGCTGCCGTCTTTCTCCTTGTGTGAACTGCTGAAATCAGGGGGGAAGGGATGCACCGCTGAGTTCATAGGGAAAAGTGTTATGTTACACGGCACTTGCTCATCAAGTGGAAAAGCCAGGTTTGCATGACAGATGAGGGATGTGAGTTACCTAAAATTATTTAGTTGTTTTTATGATGAGGGGGACCCCACATAAATTTGTATCGGTTTATTATTATCAGAAGTTATTGGAAGTCTAACTACATGTTATATAGGACATTGAACATTAAGCCGATATCTAACGCCCCCACACTCTAAAAAAAAAGCATCGTGTATGACTTCACATAAAATTGCAAGATCTTAAACGATCTTTTATTGCTCTGAACTTGTGTCACAAAGAGCTCAGCAAATGCTGCATCAAATTTGGGCTCAACATCTACAGACCTGGCAAAGTTCTCATGATTTTATGTTTGCTAATGTCGATTATGTTTGTGTTTATGTTTATTTATTTGGCAGATGCTTTTTTCCAAAGTGACTTACAATTTTATAACCTATAGGGCATGTTGTGATCTGTGGGGGAAACCAGAGTACCCGGAGGAAACCCACGCATGCATGGGGAGAACACGCAACTCCATGCAGAAAGACCGCAGCCGAGTTTCGAACCTGCAACCTTCGTGCTGCGAGGCAACAGTGCAAACAATTGCGCCACCATGCATAGCTGTGAATTGGGTTCGCTGCAGATCTTCATCCAGTGGTAGAAAGTTTCATAACAACCACACACACACTCTCACATGCATATTCACATTTTGGCTAAAACGCTTCAGCTGGCACTCGTACTACGTAGTAATTTGGGCTTTTAGGCAGAGTGGGTGGAGAAAATGCATGCATGATGCACAAGGAAAACATGCGAACTCCACACAGATCGGCCTCTGCTGAGAGATGACTGAAAACACTTGGTTTTTGATAAATGACATGAACCAGAACCAACAAAGTTATGATGTTCACATTTTGTTTTGTCAAACTTGCAGAATTCAAAAGATAAATTAATAAATCTTCATGCTTCAGTGCAAAGAAACACAGATACAAGGTTTTTACATAAACATGTTTACATGTTTACACAGATGAAAGTGTAAACAGCTTTGTCACTGGGCATATGCACACACACACACACGCACGCGCGCTCGCGCACACACACACACACACACACACACACACACACACACCACACACACACACACACACACACACACACACACACACACACACACACACACACACACACACACACACAGAGAAATCTATGAATAATGTGAGAGAGAGAGAGAGTGAGAGAGTGTGTGTTTATGCACTTGCTCATTTAAAGCTTGAGGGTATGAAGTCGTGTGCACATTCAGGTCAAAGCCATCAATCAGTATCCAATCTGGTGTGTGTGTGTGTGTGTGTGTGTGTGCGCGCGCGCACACACACACAACTTACAGTATAAATGTAACAAAAGCAGCATTATGGTAGTTAGAGACGTTTCTGTCTATCAGCCCTGCAGAAAAGTCCTTGAGCCCTTCACCCACTCGACTCTCTACAGTTGTTTTCGATTTGTGTGATTGTGGTTCCAAACGTTGTTTCAGTGAGATTTTCTCCTTTCCCAATTTAAATGTGTTAACATGGCTTCAGCCCATAAGTGCAGTTTTGTTGATAAAATATGGAGTCAAATAAAATATAAATATGTGCCAAAACCCCCCAAAAAGCAGATTCAGAACAGCGGGGCCTGAAGCCGAAAGCTTTGCCCCTAAAATCTGGTCCTGGCATCTTTAGGATCAGTTCTGTGACTTTTCTGCATGAACTTTGATTTTTTATATATGTTTGAGATGCAGAAGTGCACATTTCTCATTGGCTAGGATCAAATAAGAGCATGCATGCTGAACAGAATGCAAAGTTTTTGGGATGTTTTGGAGCCAAATTCCAATTTTAAACAAGAAATTTGATAAATTGCACAACCTTACAAATGAATAACTTTGCTTTTGTACCATTTGTCTCTTTTAGGTGGAATGCTTTTAAAAGATAGTCATCCATCTTCCTTTTATTAGTGAGAGCTTACACACAAGGCAGGCCCTCAAATATCCCAGAAGCTTCAGTGTTATCTTTTTATTCTTCAGCTAAATAATTGAAACAGGTTAAAAAGCTGTAAAATGTTTGACACATTCAAGAATCTTTCCATCAGACAGACTTTTTCTTATTGTTCAGGTGCACAATAACATAATAAAATGTGTTTTTCTGTCTTTTTATTATGGTGCATTTGTTTTAAACGTCAGCCTGCAGACAGTTTGATCAGTATCCTCTAAGGGTTGTGCAGAAATAATTCATCTAAGGACAAACTTTATTTACATGATGCTCTTATCTAGATGTGGTCTTCCTGTGTGTCTCAGTAACACCAGAATGCCTATGAAACTAACCGTTAAGGGAACATCTAACTTCTGTTTCCCATCACTGAGCTGCCAGCAGCTAGGGAAAAAGTCTCAGTGGGTTCAAACTTTCTCTCCAGAGACTCCCACTGGGAGCTAATCAAGACAAAACACAACACCAAGAAAAAATATTTTAGAGTAATAATTTTTGACAGCAGCTAAAAATACGAGAAACAACCTCAGGGGAGTTCGTGTCAATATTTCCTTCCTGAGCAGGATGAGCATTGTTCCCCTTTTCTTTAACTTTAACGTGTTCCTATGCTGAATGTTTTCATCAGAGGCGTCAAACAAACCAAATAAATATGTATAAAGACATTAAGTCCAGAAAATCAATGAATCAAAAGGTAAAAAGTGCTTTATGGCAACTGTTAAAATTATAATCATTGTCATACCCATAACAGCTTTGGCCTCTGAAAAAAGGCCTGCATGTGTAATGACCAGAACTAGAGGACCCGTGAAGACACCAAACACAATAAGATGATTAACAGTCTTTATTAGCCAGGAGCGATGAGAAGGTGTTACCGGAGTAATACTCGGGTAAGGGCAGAGTCGAAGACAGGCGTGGGGCGAAGCCAGATCGGGGCGAAGCAGGGAGCCGGCTAGAGACGTGGTCGTAGACAGGCGTGAGTTGCGGAGGCAGGCAGAATCCTTGGCGATGGTCAAGTGTGGAAACGAGGTCGAGAGACTGTGATCAGGCAGGATGACAAAAGTCTACTAGCAGGAGTGTTCAGTAATCTGGCCCAGTGCTCGTGGTTGACATATATAGCTGGTGAGGCAGGTGTGTGGCATGAGCTTGATGGTGAGTTGACTGTGGTTGCTGGGGAAACGGGGCTTGGCTGGAGCTTCATGAGGGGACCAGGTGTGATGCATGAAGGCTGATGAGGTGAATGATGGTGCATGGAGGTCAGTCAGGGCATGGCAGGATCATGACAGCATGTACTTTAGGACTGATAAGCTAACAGGTAGTTTAAACACAGCCAAGACCAAAGCTTGCCACAGCTGTTTTAAATCAGTTACAGCATCCAAAGTTTCACTGCAGCTCAAGCAACTATTAACAAACTTTAAAAATGTCAATTTACCATCATTTTAAGTAAATTCTGTAGGCAGAACAATGAGCAAAGTGTTGCACATCTGAGGCATCCAGGGGTCAATTTCTTAGAAGTTCAGCTAAAATAATCAAGTAGTAGGCGTTTATTTTGTGTGTGTGTGTGTGTGTGTGTGTGTGTGTGTGTGTGTGTTAACAGAAGAATATTATTTGAACCGATTTTAAAGATTAGATCCATTTCAAGATAGCTGAAATATGCTTTACCACTGGCTATCTGAAAGGTTCAAATGAAGACAACTGGACTTCTTTAGTTTCTTTAAGACGTTTCGCTTCTCATCTGAGGAGTTTTGTCAATTCTGACTGGAATATGGGAGAGGCAAGCTTATAAGCTGTAGCTGTCTGTTGTTATTTAACGAGCCAAAACTGCTCTGGGTACCCTGCCTCCAGTGGCGGCTGGTGAAAAATATTTTTGGTGGGGCTGTGCTTTTTTTTTTAAACAAACTTGTGCTTTCTGAGCTTTGTGCACAACTTCACTATTTCCTGAATTAAGCACAGCTCTTTTATTTCCTGTCTTACATCGTTGGACAAAGGGATTAATCCACGTGTGTCTGACTATTGGCACACTGCCTTGCGGACCAAGGTTGAAAAATACTGCATTAAATTGCACATAAAATAACATGACCATATATGGTCCACATCCACATTACTGTTTGTGAAACTAACATACTGGAGAATTTCATCACAATAATATTAAATAAACAAGTATGTACCTTTTGCATACTGTTGGTGAAACTCTGGATGACCCCTGTGATGGAGACAGAGTCAATGTTCCTCTTCTGCAGCTGGTTGAACAGCATGTCCACATGTGGCATGATCTTGTGACACAATGCCAGCAGAAAGCCGAAATCTTCTTCCTCCAGCATTCTCACAAAGCCTCCTGCCTCTCTCTCAGTGACTGGATCAAAGTCATCCGAGTCTCTGATCATCTGGACAAATCTGAGGAGGTCATCCTTGTGCTCATACACTGTGTTGACATCTCTCTCTTGGACAAAATGTGCCGGTTCTGATCCACTTCTTCATTGTGTTTATTCACTGCAAGCCTGCGTCCCTCGTCTCTAGCTGCATGGCAATGTTAGCTCTGCCTAGCATAGCTAGCTTCACCGTGTTGTCCATGTGTGACCGGGATAACTCATGTTTCTTCACCTTCTCAGAAAAATGTTTCATGTCCGTAACTCCTGACTGAATCCATGCCTCATCTGTCACAGTCGTTTGGAAAGCAAAATAACGCATTAGCGTGATTGCATCCAGCTAGCCAAGCCTTCCCAGAAGCCTCGTGTGTACAGTTTACCTCTCTCCTCCTCCTGCTGGCTTATCTTTACGTTGGGCTGATCTGGTCCAAGCTCTTTGACATTAAGTTTTTCCACCATAGTTCTCCTCTCGAACGGATACTGGAGAAGAGACCGAACTGAATTCAGTGGCTGCTGCGATCCGGTATCCATGCTGCTGCTGGTTGTAGGCGCACTGGCGTCCATGTCTATTACGTCTGCGCCACGACCGTCACGAGTCACGACCAAAAATGTGCTGGAGTCGAGAATCTCCGAGTTCTACCGAGCACTAACGAAAGCCTTTGGCGGTAGCTCTGTCGCCCATCATGCTTCTGAAACAACGTCAGCGCTGATTGGATACATTCCCATTCCTACCCTTTGATTTTCTTGTCAGCAATTGGACGACTGGTCTCGTCCCGTTTGGGCGATTGAAACACAGCCCACAGCCTCCACCGCTCGGCAGAGCTCGGCAGAGACCGGCAGAGACCAATATAGAAATATATATATATATATGATTTATTTTTGTTACAAAACACACAATTAACTTAGAATATGTGATTATTGTTAATTTTATTTATTTATTTTTTTAAATAAAAATTAAAAACACTGGGGAAACTGGGAGGGCGGCGCCCTATCGCCCTCTACTGGCCAGCCGCCACTGCCTGCCCCTGATGAGTCGTTGGCATCTATATCGGCATGGAGAGGCAGGGTACTCAGAGTTGTTTCGGCTCGTTAAACAACAACAGACAGCTACAGCTTATAAACTTGCCTCTTCCATATTCCAGTCAGAATTGACAAAGCTCCTCAGATGAAAAACCAAAGAAGTCCAGCTGCCTTCATTTGAACCCTTTGGATCACCATGACCTGAGTGACTGAGAATCTTCACCAGCATATTTACCACTGGCTGCGTGAGCAGCGTGTAACGTAATAGATGTGTTTTACCTGCAAGCTCCCTTCCCACCGGTAGTGCTTCAGACTCAAAACGGCAGCGACAGCGTTCCACGCAGCTGGTCTCTTGAAGTCACAAAATTACATGAGAATTGCAGCTCCACGCGAGATTTCTGCATTTCACGCAATAACAAGCAAGGAGAAACATGGCAGCGTGTATCCAAAAAGGGGTGTGGTTTATTTGCTGCTCTTTTACCTCGACGATGAAGGTTTCACTGGTAATATACCTTTTTTTTTGCTAGTTAAGCAACAAGAAATCCGCACATGACTTTTATTTTGAAAGTTTCCAGATGCTATACACTGCTTCTGTGTTTGACTTCCTGCCTGGCCCGATCTAAATGGCTGAGCTTGACGCTTTCTAGTGTAGCGCATAAAAATAGACCATTCCAATTCTGAATGCTTCCTGGTTGGTGCACGATGGAAACGCACCCACCCAATAGAAAGGTGGCTAAATTGCTGCGTATTACGTTTTGCAAACGTTTCATGACACATACACGTTCAGTGGAAAGGTCCGGCTCTCACGGGGCCAGCTGTGTGGAACACGATTGCCGTTGTTTTACATCTGAAAAGTTCCCGCTGGGAAGGGAGCTTGCGTGTAAAACATGTCTATTACATTATGTGCTGCTTACGCATCTAGTGCAAAGCCGGGCTAAGTTTTGGCTGAGCTCAGGTTAGCCGTTAGCCCAACAGGATGCACTAAGTGGATCTGGATTGGCTGTTATTATGAAATGACTAAAAATCCGGAGGCCTTTAACTCATTAACTGCCAATGACGACTCAAAGTCATCATTTGCATGTTTTTACTGTGTGGGCGTCGGAACGAGCCCCCGCACCGTGAGAACAAACATCTCAGCTCTAAAGCCGATCTTCATCCGCATACGTCACACGTCACGTGATCAGGAAGCAGAAAATCCATTTGTTAGGAGATCGTTTTGGGTTGCTGCTGTAAAAAAAAGTGAGGCGCGAACCGGAAAAGCTTCTGCCGATCACAATTCAACAACGTATTATGAAAGAACGGATAAAGCTCGAAACACGCGGATTCTTCCTGATGTAAGAGGTGAGTCTCCGCTTGGTTTTGGTTGTTTTGGCGTCAACATCATCCTAGCGCGCGACGTTCTGTGACTTTAAAAAAAAGTGAAAATGCTGAAAAACGCTGGCAGTGTATGAGTTAATATATTTTGGTTTAATTCATTCAATTGAGAAAGAAACGCTGTAAAAATAAAGCCGATATAAAACGAAGCTGTGACTCGGCTGCTGTTTGACTTTGCCCTGATGTCAGAGAGATGACATGACCTGCAGGCATCTGTTCACTTTCCCTAGAAGCTTTGCACACACACACACACACACACACGCACACACACGCACACACACACACACACACACACACACACACACACACACACACACACACACACACACACACACACCCCACACCCTTGTCTTTTGGTGTTTCTCGGGTATCCACGTCCGTGTCCTGTGGAGTGTATGTGTGTGTGTGTCCTGCAGAGGACTGTATGTTTTGTTTATGGTCAGTGACATGCAGAAGCACTGTGGGGCCTAACTGAATGTGAGCACTGTCAGAAGGGATTAGAGGCGTGTGTGTGTATTGGTGTGTGTGCTTGCTAGCTGACTGGTGGGGAGACACCAGTACAGATGGGGGCTTCAGTTTTGATGAGTGTCATTGCCGGGCCTCTTCCTGTCCTCTTGGTTCAACATCAAGACGAGCCTGGACACTGCCATCCCGTCGGCCACACCGCCGCCCCCTTTTGTCTCCTTGTCCCTGTCCCCGTCCACGTGTCATAAACACTTGGCTCATATGGAGGCTGGAAAGGCAAGATCGTGTTTTGAAGGCAGGACGGTCATCAGATCCCTGTTTGATTTTCCACCACAGAAAAGGAAGAAGGTCACATCAAAGATGACCTGGAGTTTGAGTTGTCAGAAAATGTTTTAATGGAAGAAAACCACAATTAACGAGTTTCTATTGTTTTAACGATTAGATAAAATAATGATGATTTATGGAATAAGGATGAAAATGAGGAGGAAAACAACATTTTATTCCAAACTACTTGTACTGAAAAAAAGAAAACCAAACTTGCTGATTGGAGTTGCAATGAGAACATCAAAAGATAACAACAGCAGACATCGATGCCATAGTTGAAGCAGGGTACACGCTAAAAGAGTTATTACAAATAGTTATGGTTACAAGAGTTTATTGGCCTAATATGGCAAACTGCAAAATGAGTCAGCTGACCGTAAACTGTCGGAATAAAGCTATATCCCTCCTTCAGCAGGTGTGTATAGCAGGCCTTTGTAACACTTAATCAGAATACAATCATATATCTTCTTTAATTAAGCAACGGTATTCCTCGAGGTGGTAAAGATTACTAAAATATATTTTCCTACGAACGAAACTTACGTCTTAAGTTTTTCTAAAATTATTTGATAAAAATTTCAAAAATTTCTTTCAAAAGACCAAATGAACTCCTGTTTATTTAATATTTATCCATGTAAACAATTTTTAATTGCCATCTATCAGAAGCTAATGCAGGAGATAGGTGTAGGAGACTATTTTCATGTTCAGCCTGCATGAAAAACTGCATGAGAGGCTTATTATAATCAGAAATAATAAATAAAAATGGCTTCTCTGTGACTGACCTTTAAAAATAAGCAACGTTGAAAAGAGACTGAAGCGTTCCTCGGTAGTCGACCTTGTTGGACACTGAGCTGTTTTGTTATCATCTATGTTTAACGCGTGTCAGACTCTTCCGTACCATCAATCCTCCACAACAAACCGTCTAACAGTCCAAAAGGACTGAAGGTCGATAGTTGGCTCATAGTTCAGGCCGGTGATGCTAAATAATGGAAGTCACATATCTCAGATTTCCTCACAGCTGATGCGGCATTTCTGCTAAATCTGTAAAAAAAAAAGTGTCTTCAGTATCATGTAATCCTACTACACACACTTATTCATACCATTAATGCACGACTCTGGTCAACATACCAGAAGATTACAACACACACCGCCTTGGTTTTCCCTCGTCAGTGACCTCAGACGAGCACTGAGCATGTCTGATTCACTAGTGGGTTTATATTCCTAATAAATCTGTTGAACTGTGGACTTTTCTGGTGATGGAAGCCCACATCTCCTGGCTGCTGCTTCATATTTAACAGATGTGTGTGGCAGTGCTGTCAATCTTAACATCTGACCCACGGCGAGAGAGGAAATAAGCTCACAGAGTCGATCAGCAAGGTGATGTGACAGCAACATGTCTCAGCGTCAACTCTAACCAGGGCAGATGTTAAAACATCTGTAGACAGAAAGTAAATAGATCAGAGGAATGATCGCTTAGATCTGTCATTCAGGTCTCTCTAGCTTATCTGTCTATCGTGATCTTTTTCCTTTATCTACGAGAATGTTCTGCATCAGAGGGAGTTTTTGTCATTTAAAGACAAAAACTCACGTTTAGTCTAAATGAAGAAGCCTGAATCATGGAGTTCTCCTTGTGCATGTGAGGGTTTTCTCCTAGAACGCCGGTCTCCTTCCACAGGTTGATCGTTGATTCTAAATTGTCCCTAGGTGTGATGATTCATGCCGAGTTCTTAAAAACTATTTTACTACAGCGATAATCCTGGATAGACTAATGTGTGAATTAGTGTTTAAAATGACTCGATTCACCCAACTAGAGCAGCAGAGAGGAGAGCGAGACCAGCACAGGAGAGGGAACACTTTGTGACACAACACCCGCTTACTCAGCCATCTCAGTTTTGTTAAAATATTCACTTGTTCACTAGATGATGCACAATTTCTCCAGTAATGACTCCATGTTTATCACACACAGGTGAAGCTTGTGTTTCTGTCATAAACACTTCCACTCTTTAATGACCCACTCTACTGAAAATCGTGTTTTTTGTTTTTAACATGTTTTCTGTTCTTATGCTGCAGGACATATCTAAAGAAATTTTAGCTCAAAACTGCATTTCTGAGAATTTCTGCATTCAAATCGGTGTGAATCAGTAGCAGATTCAGTCTAAAACTTACTGGCTTAATGTCACAAAGCCGGTGGGCGGAGCAAGAACTCCACTAGTAGAGATTTTGATGGATAGTTTAACTACTAAGGCTCCTGGCTTACATGCAGGGGACCTGGGTTCGAATCCAGGCTGGGTCACATGTCATCTATAATTTTCTTTTTACAGTAAAATATTAATATGTATTCCTGTGTTATTGTACAGTAATACAGCAACAAGTATTACTGTGTGTACTGTGTTATTGCACAGTAATACAGTAATACATATTACTGCGTGTACTGTTATTGTACAGTAATAAGTAACAATGTGTGTACTGTGTTATTGTACAGTAATAAGTATTTCTGTGTGTACTGTGTTATTGTACAGTAATACAGTAATATGTATTACTGTGTGTATTGTTGTGTGTACTGTGTTATTGTACAGTTATACAGTAACAAGTATTACAGTAACAGAGAGAGAGAGAGAGAGAGAGAGAGAGAGAGAGAGAGAGAGAGAGAGAGAGAGAGAGAGAGAGAGAGAGAGACAGACAGACAGACAGACAGACAGACAGACAGACAGACCGGCTCGGGGTCCGTCGACTGCCGATGACGTCTAAGTAGTTGATTGGCTGAACATGAACCTCACTGAATTACGTAATCACGTTACGTTGTTATCACGTTACGTCGGTCCAGGCAAATCTGTCTATTGGAAAGATGGACAACTTTTACAAAGAAATCCATCATTACCTCTTTGAAAATACACTTTTAGCATAGAGCTGCATGTATATTAGGGCTGAACGATTAACTGCATGTGCAATTAAATTGCGATGTGACAAAAGGAGATTTTCTAATCTCAAAGGCTGCAATTTGGCAGCGAGTGGTTAGCGCAATGCTAATATACATGTGAAAACCCATAGGAACGCTAATGCTAATATCGCCGATTACATTCTTACAAATTATGAAATAGAAACGTGCCAAATGATTACATTTGGAGTCTAATAGAAAGTAAAAATACCATCAATCAAATAAGTACAGACAGATATTTTAGGAAAGCCAGGAGATTTTCTAATCTCAAAGGCTGCAATTTGGCAGCGAGTGGTTAGCGCAATGCTAATATACATGGAAAAACCCATAGGAATGCTAATGCTAATATCGCCGATTACATTATTGCAAATAATGAATTAGAAACGTGCCAAATGATTACATTTGGAGTCTAATAGAAAGTAAAAATACCATCAATCAAATAAGTACAGACATGTATTTTAGTAAAGCCAGAAAACTTTTAACTCCAGAGTTTTGGCTAGCAGCTATGAGCGTAACTGAACTACTCATGGACAAGACGTCAAAAACTAAACACAAAATACTTAAATAAACGGGACACACTTCTTTCCTGCAAATACAATTTCACAGGTGTTGCTAATACCTATGATTCTTCAAGGGATGTGCTCAAAGAGGAGTTCAACATTATGAATAAAATAGTGTTTTATTTTACAAATACCATTATAAACACAAACTTACGTCTTAAGAAACATTATTTTAATAACGAAACTGCTAAATTCTTTCCAACAGTATACATGTGTAGTGTATTTTGTCCGAGTCGATTTGCCATACTTTGACGTCATCGGCAGTCGAAGGACCCCGAGCCGATCTTGCACCCGAGCAGATCTTGTACCGACACCGGCACCTGCAGCGTGACCTGTCTCTTATTTAGTGACACGGAGAAGTTAAAAGGAGATAGAAATAGGATATAGAAGTTCTTGTTCCACTTTATTCTTTTGTTTCATGATGATAAACTGATGTTAAATTCAGCTTAAAGAGAAACTGGGAGGAAGCTTTGGTTCATTTTAAGTTGCAGGAGATCTTGTCTCCTATCTGCTCCTCCAGAGACAGCATGGACTTGAGGGTTACATGGTGAGGGTCCCACTGGACAGGTTAGTGCAGTCACACAGCCGAGCTGGAGGGGGACAGGTGTTGTCCTTCTATATATTGCAAGCTTGTGCGTTATGTGCATTACAGCCAGCGATCCAAACAGCAGCAGCACCCTGTGTGACCCCCCCCCCCACCCCCCCCCCCCCCAGTCTGGCCCTCTTGCTTCTGGGTCTTTCTTGTGAGTGGCCCTCGGACCATTATAATTGAGGACCCCTGATCTAGTTTATAAGTTTTAGAAGTTCATATTTAATTTTAAATCTTCTTTCTTCTGTGAAGCAAGGAGTCTTAGATAAAAGGATGCTTTGTGAGGGACCTTGAGGAGAGAATGTTATTGTTGACATTTCATTATCTATGTCAGAGCTGCAGGCTCTGAGCTCCAGCTGGTGTGATGGAGGCAGGCTGATTTAGAGGGGACACATACAGTCTCGTGTCTCCTTTTTGACCAGATGTTGAATGGTCAAACAGTACCTAAAAACTGACCATTGCTGGACGTTACAACAGTAATAAGTATTATTGTGTGTACTGTTATTGCACAGTAAGTATTACTGTGTGTACTGTGTTTTTGTACAGTAATACATTAACACACAGTACCTTGTGTACTGTTAGTGTACAGTAATACAGTAACAAATATTACTGTGTATACTGTGTTATTGTACAGTAAATCAGTAATAAGTATTACTGTGTGTACTGTGTTATTGTACAGTTATACAGTAACAAGTGTAGCGTATTTCTACATACTAGAATCAACACTGTTTGCTATCAGTTGTTAGATTCTGAGAATTACCAAGCACATTAGCATACAGTATGAGCCTATTTCATGTATAAATATCCAAGATACTTATATAATCGATAGAAGTTCATACACCACCCTACTTGGTCTATTTTTAATCCAAAGATTAACGCTTAATTTAAGATAATTAAATTTAATAGCAAAAGTTTATTTTTGAATCAGAAGTTAGGAATATTTGCTTTTTCAATAACCAGAAATATTTATACCTCTCTGTGTTTCATTTCAAAAATAAGGCATAGTTTAAAAAAGAAGAATTTATTACTAACAATTTTAAACTTGACGATTTGAAACGACAATTTAAATGACAATTTAAATTGACAATTCATGGATGACGATTTACCAGCTTTGATATTAAAACTTGTTTTAAAAGCAAACCTGACTGGATGGAAAGCTAAAATGAAATGAGAGCTTGGATGCGTGAATGAATTCTCAGAAGGTTTCTTTCAGACAGAGAAGCGCGTTCTGGGTTGGAAATGATGGTTTTGCAGCTAACTGTTGTTACTTAGAGAAACAGCATCAGACGTCATCTGTCGAAAGTGCCTACCTCACCCAGTTTCAGGAGACCCCCATCTGGATCCAAGATGTCAGGTGGAGATGATTTCCTCCGGGCACGAGGCTGGTAGAAGGACCTCAATGCGACCAAATCAGTCCTGGGATGTCTCTGTGGGTCACACGACTGATGAGACTATTTGCGTGTCAAAATCAATAACTCTGAAGGAGTTTTGCGTCAGCTGGTTATCGTGCGTTTATTCGAAGCTATTCTATCAGCATGACAGAACAGCAGGTGGAGGTTAGGGCGGCCGTTCCCTTATCCTCAGGATGGTGGTTGGTTCACGAACTGAAGTTTTCCTGCTGGAAAGTTAGTTTTAACAAACCCCTCAGAACACGCCCACTCTCAGAGCAAGAAAGCTTTGGTTATGAGTCAAAGACATGTGATGATAGTTTACCTTTACTCTGGATAAGCTCTGTGTTAGATGGATAAAGTGGAAGTAGACCTTCTGGTTTACTGAACACCTTAACCAATTATCAACCATAATCATAATTATACCCAAAGCATAATAATCCATTTCAGTAATTAAAAATACATTTATACTGAACCAAGTGATTATTTATGATGATTATAATAACAGAAATAAAGTCAAAGAGTTTATTAAAATTATTATTTGAATTATTATTGTGAAACTTGAAGTGTCCTTCTTCTGGGACGGAACAGCAGCAGCAGATAAGGATGATATTCAGCAGACATCATGGCTCCTCGCTTGTTTAGTCTGTGGGGCAAAGTTACAGTCGACCCAGCTGACCTAGCTAGGAAAATGTGACCTTTGTCACAAATTAGAGGACCTACAGTACATTAACAGTACTTTGTGTACTGTTATTGTACAGTAAAACAGTAATAAGTATTACTGCGTGTACTGTTATTGTACAGTAGTACAGTAATAAGTAGTACTGTGTATACTGTGTTATTGTACAGTAATACAGTAATATGTAGTACTGTGTACTGTTATTGTACAGTAAAACAGTAATAAGTATTACTGCGTGTACTGTGTTATTGTACAGTAAAACAGTAATATGTAGTACTGTGTGTACTGTTCATGTACAGTAATACAGTAATATGTAGTACTGTGTGTACTGTTATTGTACAGTAAAACCTCAATAAGTATTACTGCATGTACTGTGTTATTGTACAGTAAAACAGTAATAAGTATTACTGCGTGTACTGTGTTATTGTACGGTAATACAGTAATATGTAGTACTGTGTGTACTGTTAATGTACAGTAATACAGTAATATGTAGTACTGTGTGTACTGTTAATGTACAGTAATACAGTAATATGTAGTACTGTGTGTACTGTTATTGTACAGTAAAACAGTAATAAGTATTACTGCGTGTACTGTGTTATTGTACAGTAAAACAGTAATATGTAGTACTGTGTGTACTGTTAATGTACAGTAGTACAGTAATAATTATTACTTGCTTGTACTGTGTTAATGTACAGTAGTACAGTAATAAGTATTACTTGCTTGTACTGTGTTAATGTACAGTAGTACAGTAATAAGTAGTACTGTGTGTACTGTGTTAATGTACAGTAGTACAGTAATAAGTAGTGCTGTGTGTACTGTGTTAATGTACAGTAGTACAGTAATAAGTATTACTTGCTTGTACTGTGTTAATGTACAGTAGTACAGTAATAAGTAGTACTGTGTGTACTGTGTTAATGTACAGTAGTACAGTAATAAGTATTACTTGCTTGTACTGTGTTAATGTACAGTAGTACAGTAATAAGTAGTACTGTGTGTACTGTGTTAATGTACAGCAGTACAGTAATAAGATGATCTTTAAATGTCCAAATGAGACTCGCGGAGAGATGTTGAATTCACGGCTAGAAACGACGTTGGATCAACTTTCATTTAGGCGAAGCCGGGCTCTGAGGAGATCGCACAGCCGCGGGAACCACGAGTTTGCTTTACACTGCGCAGTTCTCGTTTAGTTTCAGGAAGATTCTGCTGCTGCTGAGCAGGCGGCCACACAACTCCAAAACACAAAGCTGGCAGATTTCTTCAAATTAGTTTAGAAAGTTGGGCCGAGCTCGCTCGCACACAAGCTGGTCAGAGGGGACAAAGCAGCACCATGCAGCAGGTGGAGCAGAGAGTCGGACAGTTGGAGTGGAGGAGGAGATCAGAGCGGCAGAAGGAGCAGGCGGATTACTTCTACGTAACAAAAATATTTTTGTTTTGTTTTTACCCAGAATGAACGAGCACATTTTCTGACGATGATCTCTGATTGTTGCTTAGAAGTCATCCCCTGCTCCTTCTGCTGCTCTGAGCTCCTCCTCCACTCCACCCGTCCGATTCTCGCCTCCACCTGCTTTGTCCTCTCTGAACGACTTGTGTGCGAGCTAGTGTTGTCAAAAAAATCGATACCCAGATATAAATCGATACTAAAAGTGGTATCTAAATGAGATATTCCATCCCTGTGGTATCGATATCATGGACTATTATACACAGCCTTCTTCAAGTACACCGACACGCACGACAGCCAGATGCCGTAAAGCAGCCTCCGCCTCCCAGACAAACAGAAGAAGACGCCGCATGGCTACATTGCAATTTCCCACGCGAGTTGTCTCCGATCCAAGTTTTGTCCGCCAAATAAATAAACAAAAACATAAACAGCGAATTTGGGAGACGCTTCACAGCCCAACTTAATTAGCATACCAAGTCCGACACGTAGTTGTATATTCACGCTTATGTGCTTAAAGGAAACTCCCGTTTATTGCAACCCGGACTTAATTTCTAGCATGCAGTACGTTTGTTTACTCACGCTGACAACTTTGGTGCTACTTGGATTCCCCGGGGTATTTACCGTAGGTCCATCGCCGAATCGCCGTCAGTGTATATCCATATAACGGGTACGGACGGGCACCCATGGTGCAGCCTCAAAATAAGACATTATCTGCACCAAAACATCTTCATGTCGAAAGGTTTTGTTAGGAATCATTAACGTGATTCCCCTGTTCGTTTGGAGCGGGTCTGGTCTGGGATTTCTAGGCGTAAACAGACTAGCTGCGGCTAATCTAACCGGCGCTTTTAATGACGTCACTGCCGCGCGCCAGTCTGTTTTTATTAAGATTACCGGTAGATGTACCTTTGTCCTACTGTGGAGAAATTTGTTTTCTCTCTTTATTGACCAACAGAGTTGTTCAAAAGTACAGAACAAAACATATGGCATTACATCTTATGACAAAAATGCACCTTAAACAGAGTTTAAGCAGCAAAACATCACTCTGCAAATAGTGTATATATAGTGAGACAATTCATGATTTAAAGTGTTAACTTTCACCAGTTTTTGTATGCACGTTTTAAAAAATGCTGATACTTGAAAGGTTTAAGCACTTAATACATTTAATTCTTAACATTTAATTTTTGTAATATAAATTGAGGAATGTTATTTTTTGAATAATCTTGTTCGATAAATGGGTGTTTTTAAATAGTATCGGAAGCGAGTATCGAGTTTTTTTCTTCCAAGTATCGAATCGAGTTTGAAATTTTAGTATCGTGACAACCCTAGTGCGAGCGAGCTGGGGTCAACTTTCTTAACTAATTTGAAGAAATCTGGCCCAGCCTGGATTCGAACCCATGTCCCCTGTGTGTGAGTCCGGTGTCCCTGTCCTCCGCACCAACGGCTCCGCCCACTCAGAGTCCAATTTTTAATGAGCTACTGCCGCTATGTAGAAACTAAGCACCTGAAAACGGCACAGGTTTTGTGATTTCGGCTAAAAACGGCACGATCGTTTAATGACCACTGAGAACAGCTAAAGTAGTCTATTAGAATGGGACTTTGAATTTCTTGGCGTTGCTTCACAAACTACTTTTAGGAAATGTGTTTAGAATATTTATTAAACCAAATTTATGCCCACGTCCTGGAATGGGGTAGACACTAAACCATGGATTACTTTGTGCACAGAAAGCACAAAGACCCTTTATGACCATTTGTTTGTGTTGGGGTAAAGATCTGCCTTCACAAGAAGCCTAAGGAGCTTGATGTCCCTGACCTTGCTCCACTCGCTCAGTTTTTATTCTTGTTTCCATTCGTCTGTTGCAAAAAGCATTGTGGCTAAATTCTCCTCTGTGCAACCTTGACCCGTCTGGAGCTGCAGCCTTGCCTCTGCAGCAGCAGCAGCAGCAGCAGTGTCACGTCAACTCACCATCTTCAGTCCAACCTTAAGGGACTCGGACTGCCCGTGTCCCTGCCCAGCCATTCAGCCAGGGCCCCCTAACTGACTGAAGTACCAGCACCCCTTCTTACTCCCCTCTGGCCCTGAGCTACCCACAATGCACACGCTGGCCATCGTGCATGCTGATAAACACGCTCACTATCAACAGCAGCAGACAGCGGCCTGGCTGGCTGCTGGAGTGCTGACAAAGCCCAGACTCAGCCTGCTCGGCCCTGCAGACACAAGAACACTGGTGGAGACAAACACTGGCCTGCAGCCACTCCCAGTCGGCTCTACATATGTCACATGTTAATGACATCAAGTTGGTGGCCACCCACAGACAGCGGCTTTCTTCAGGGCAGCAGATCGAGAATAAAGTCCTTTCTCCATGGAACACGGTGTCTTATCTTTCAGCTGTCACAACTTTGACGGCTTTCACTCCAAACCGCTGCATCCAAACCACAGACGATGCTCTTTCACCCACAGAGTTTAATTACAGAGCTGCTCAGAGAAACGTTTAAGTGGAGAACACAGTGCAGGATCATTTTCATATTTGTAATAACATGTTCTGGTGAAATTATTGTAGTCTTGATGTTTTATCTTAATTAATTACAAGAGCAACGCTGAAAAAGCAAAGTATATGTCATTATTTTCCTCATCCGGTGCAAGTGTTCCTGTGGGAAACTCCAGAAGATGCAATAATATTTTTTGTGGGGATTTGAGCCAAAAACACATTCAGAGCGTTAATCCTGATCCTATTAGTCTGTAAGAAAACGGTAAACAGCAGCCGTGCTAAACTCCTCCGTGTGCAGAAAGACACAGAGCAGCATCTTTTGTCAAACATGACTGATTCACCTTTTGTCTCTCTCTCTTTCTCTCTCTCTCTGTGTGTGTGTGTGTGTGTGTGTGTGTGTGTGTGTGTGTGTGTGTGTGTGTGTGTGTGTGTGTGTGTGTAGGGGGAGCATTGCCTTTCATATCGATCACTGCTGTGCCAACTGTTTGTTTTGTCTTTTCATATGATGAACCCCGGGCCCTTGGTGAGGCCCCGGCAGAGCTTCGCTTCACGCCGAAGGGCTTTTTTGTGAGACGGTGTCATGCTCCCTCGTTCCACCGAGGCTTCGCCTTTCTCATTATTCATGGCTCTCTCCGCGTTTGTTGGGAAGGCCGGGATCAAACAGGCAGATTTGCCACGCCTGACACCCCTGCTGCTGCTGCAAGTGTGTGTGTGTGTGTGTGTGTGTGTGTGTGTGTGTGTGTGTGTGTGTGTGTGTGTGTGTGTGTGTGTGTGTGTGTGTGTGTGTGTGTGTGTGTGTGTGTCAATGCTGCTTGGACTAAGTAATGACAGGATTTGTTAAACAGTAAATTAATGAATAATGAAATATCCAGCACGCGCCTGCCTTGCCTGGAGCACAGCGCCCTGAGCAGGAATTACTCCCGACTGGCGCTCGCTTGCTTGCATGCTGCATGCTGCATATCTGTGTGTGTGTGTGTAAGTGTGTGTGTGTGTGTGTGTGTGTGTGTGTGTGTGTGTGTGTGTGTGTGTGTGTGTGTACACGTTGGATAAGCATTTTTACAGCCCATTGCGTGACAAATTGCTGAGGGGCTTTGCTGATGGGGGCCTGCTTGCTCACGTTCCGGCTAAAAGACAGACAGACACTCAGACAGACGTAGATATATAACACATAGAACAAACCGTCAGACTTTCCAGCTCTGAAATGTTTCCCAGCACCTCCATGAGCTCAGTTCATAACTGGATTACCTTTTCTCGGCCCTCTCATTAAAGTAACAACCTGTGACACGTTCATAAATGTTGCTTATTACCACCTATTCATCAAACACAAAGCTAATATGTTAAAACTCTGCAGCTTGCGGATTATTGCCTCGTGCACAGATTATTTTTTCCTTTCTGTTTATAAATTAGAGTCATGACAGAACAGTAACTGATCATTTGGGCTAATACAATAAACTTGGGTTTCAAATTTATGTTTTTAAATCTGACCTTGAGCTAATCTGCCTTCTATCCAGATTATATTGGATTTTAATCCACTGTTGCAAGAGTTTGTTTTACTTTTGTTTATTATTGATTTAGTTTTAGAAGAGTGTAATTTGCTCAACTGAGGTGGGAGACTGATCATTAGAAGAAAGCACCAATATCGTCCATGTTTGCCTGTAATCAAACATTTTTAGTTTAATGATGAGTTAATTGTGACTTTGAAAAGATATTTTGTCAGATTTGTGTTTGTTTTGGATTATGTCAACAATAAAATAATCAATTGCATTTGAAAAAGCAAATTTATTGCATTGTTGTTTCTAATCTCGTTGTTTCAAGTGAACTAATAATAAAATATTGTCTATTTTTACCTAAACCTTTGTTTCAACATCAATATTATTGTAACACAGGCTTCTGTGAAGTGAAATACCTTTAAGGAATAAAACAGAATGGGTGTCAGCTACAGCGACTTGTGAACCTGCAGGCTTCAGATGTCTAATCTCAGCATTAGTCTGTCTCCTCACAGCAGACAATGCATTTTGGGCTTAGAATAATGTCGATTTTCCACTTTTAACACTGATTGATGCTAAAGTTAAAAGATTAAACCGCATAAATCAGATTTATTGACCCTCAGAGTTCGAATGAGCAGCCATGTGGGTCGTTTTAAGAGAAAATCAAAATTTAAAGAGTCAAAAGTGCAGAAATTGTGACTCTTTTATCGCAAATCTTAATTTTTGAAGAACGCTCATTGCAATTAAAATAGAATTTATTGTCGATTAGAAGCCAGATGGTTAAATCTTCTATTAGAGAAAAATGTTGACCTGAACACTTTCGAACCTTATTTATTATTTGCTGGTAATGTTTAGATTAAAACACCAAAGATGCAAAAGCTTCCATCTAAAGTAAATAATTATTTGAAACTTGTTTCCCAGCTCAGCGACTAATTATCATTATCCTCATGTCTGAATTAATTTGTTTTCATGTTTGTTGTTTTGTTTTCTTTGGCTTGTTTGCTCATTTAGTTTCCTCAGCCAACCTGTCCTTCTTGTGGCCACTGATGCTCGGCAGCTTCCTGCCTTTTGTTGCTGAGCGAGAATCGCTCGCGGACACGCGGGTGCTGAGCTCCGCACCTGCGTCACGCCGCGTTCCACTCCACGGGTCACGCCGTACCCGCAGGACACACACACACACTCTCTCTCTCTCATTAGCTTTCTTTCTTTGTGTTTTCTCAGTGCGTCTCGCGCTCACTCGTCATTAGCGCAGCGGCGGTGGATTCCAGGCACGTGAACGTGGCCTGCAAGGCACGAGTCTGCTTCCTCTCTGTGCCTGAAGACGCTGAAAATAAGATCCTCATTGATCAGAAAACACAGCCACTTATCTCCTCAAGGAAAACAGAGGGCTATATTATAATAATAATTAAAATAATAGCAATTAAGGATGCACAATATCAGCATCAATATTGGTACTGGATGATGTTAGTCATTTTTTAACATTGGTCAGAAAAATAAAACTGGGCCAATATTAACAACTGATATTTTTTCAGTCTTGTTTCTGTTTGTGTCTACATTTCAGAGGGGGAGGGGGTGAGGGGGTGTAATGGTTCATCAAGTGTCAGTGATAGTAATCATCTCCGAAATGTATATATGCACACACACACATCGGTTGTCTGCCATATCAATGATATTAATTAGTGATGCACCGATATGAAATATTTGGGCCGATACCGACATTAATCTCACTGTTATGCCCGATAACCGATATTTGCCGATACCGATAAACTGACAGTAATGCTTCTAAAATCATCAGATTTTGTATAGAATGAAAATTACTGAAGCTGAATTTACATTATTATGTCCACACACACCACACACATTTATGGTTCTGAGATGATTACAATCACTGTCACGTGGCTAAACAAGTTCACGTCACCCCCCTCACCCTCTGATTAACAAACTGAGACAAGATGGAAAAAATATTGGTTGTTAATATGGCCCAGTTTTATTTATCGGACTGATATCAATATGTTAAAAAATCACTAAAATCTGCCGAAACTGATATTGATGCCGATATATTGTGCATCCCAAATATTAATATTGGATATGGTACCGACCCAAAAATTTCATATCGGTGCATCCCTATAATAATAATATTAATAATAATAATAATAATAACTGAGAATAAAACAAAATCATTTGAGGTAATTTTTAAAAGCATTACAAATGAGCATAATAAAACTAAAATAATTAAAGTTTGGTGGTTTTTAAAATACATTTGATGACATTTAAAAACTTCTTACAATTTCAGTTACTTAGGCAAAACATTTTACTTCCAAACTGAATTCTTTTAATAGATAAATCTAAAATTTTCTCTTTATAAAATAATTTTCTATCATTAGGAGCAGAGTTTCATTGCATAAGTACAACTAACCACCCAGGGTGTGTTTTGGCCGGTGTTGTAAACATAAAGTTTGCGTTTTATGATGACAGAAGTGATTTTTTAAAATTCCTCACAATGAAAATCCAACACAGGCTACACAACCTTTCCTTCTAAGCCCTCGTAAATAATAGCATCCTCTTACAGGTGTTCGATAATTTTACATGACACCTTTTCAGCGGATGGATCTGAAAACGAGTTGACCCCCCCACCCTTCTGACGTTTAGTCAGACTCCGCTGGATGATTTCCCCGGAGGAAAGGCGCAGGCTGCACTCCTCGCATAATAAAACACACGGTTTATTATCAATATGATAGAAATGAAATCACTGGACAATTAGAAGCATGTCTACCCATCATCATCATCATCACCATGACAACAGCTCTTAAAGAAAAAACCCACTTGATGAGTCCTGTCCCGCCCTTCTGGCTCACAAAGGTCAAATCACAGATAAATAGGTTCAGTCCCAAATCCCGGTGCACCTATTTAAACAACCGCCCATTTAAATGGTCATAAATAAATATTTACACACACAAAGTAACACCTGCCCTTCTTTTACGTTAGTTAAATAACCAGACAAGCCTGTTTCACTGAATACAATGCTCATCACAAAAAAGTCCAAACCCACAATGCTTTTTGTCACACACACACACACACACACACACACACACACACACACACACACACACACACACACACACGCTCAGGCACTCAGACACAATGTTGTTTGCTGGCTGCTCACAGCGTCTCATTCTCACAGGATGCAGGCGGGGGGAGCAAAATGGATGTAACACAGTAACCAGCATGTCCTCAGGGGAATGAAAAGAACGTAACACAGATGAAAAATCCCTCTGTGCTCTCTGACACTGGCCCACGGGTGCTGTTTTCTCTCCACCAAGCCTTCCTCGTCCTCCTCCACCTCAGCCTTGTGCGCGGCAGGGCAGTAGCGGCGGTGTAAAGCTAGAAGAAACTGTGTAACGCCTCTGTCAGTGCCTCCCCCCGACTCTCCATCACTCCCCTTCAGCGCTGGCCTCATTTCCGCTGTTTTTCCTCTTTGTCGCCGGCCTTGTTGCCCGCGTCCCCGTGCCGGCTGTTGGGTGGGTTGTTGAGAAACATCTTGTCGAGTCCTTTGAGAGCCTCAGTGAGGTAGTTCTGCAGGGCGGTGAGCGCGGCGCAGATGGCGGGTGAGCCGAAACCGTGTGTGATGAAGGAGAAGTGGGAGAGGCAACTCTGGATGCCAGGCTCCAGGATGGGGGAGGGCCTGGAGTTGCCCAGCGGAGTCCTGTCCTGGGCCAGCAGGTCTGTGAACTCCTTACACAGCTGTCTGCAGGCGAAGAGACAGCAAAACATCAGGAGGGAGCTCATTCATCCCCAAAATGCCCCGTAGATGTCTGCTTACTCAATAGTTTATTCACTGTTTCCTTAAGAATCTTATGAAAGGAGAGACTGACGCCTAATATAGACCTCCATAATTACCACTCAGGCAAAGTGGGCAGCGTCCTCCAGGATGGAACGCTTCCTTAAGGCCAATCATTTGATTTAAATTTAATTACTGCACTTTTTTTTATTTTTCAATGAGATAATGTTACTTGAAGTCGGTCATGCACTCAACCCAATCAGGGTGATTGAGGTTTAGGTTTAAATGACAGCAATATGATCTTTTAACAGGATACACCTCTGGCTTGAACCATTTTAATGAAGAATACGTTAAATTAAATACAGAATCTAAAGAAATTAGAGTCTAACTATGAAACAATTTGTTTAACCTGTATTTTAGGTATATGTTATATTTTCAAGCAGAGCAAAAATCTTAAAAATACAAAATGAGTGAGTTTCTCTAAAAATAAGGAAAATGTTGCACTTCCATCCACTAATGACTGCACCCCAAAAACGAACCAATTCTGGCTTTGGAAGCCGATACCAATCAGCTCTGTCCTGCCTTATACATAACAGAATTGGATGTAAAGTCCTTCACATGGACCATCTGGTTCTGTTGGTAAGGAATCAGCAGTTCGTCACGAGCTCATCATCCTGGGACCCCCCCCCCCCCCCCCCCACGATTTTCTGTGTTTCACTGTCTCAAATATCAGCAGATTAGACTTTAAATACTTTGTACTTTCACTAATAACTACACTGTGAAATATTTACTTATAAAATGGTATTCATTGTTGTGTTGCATAAAATGTCCCCCATAATGAATTATTATTATTGTTGTTGTTGTTTTATTTCCTTTAAAATTATCAGTATTTTCCCCAGTTTGGTTAAATATTTAATTCTAGATTTTTGAGTGAGTTTTTGTGATATTCTCTAACATAAATAAATATTTTTCTTCTATAGGCCCCTCTTATTTAATTATATAGGTTAAATAATATTATAATAATATTACTTCAGTATTACCACATTTATTTTTGAAAAGCCCTTTTAAAGACAAGAAAAGTGAAAAATTCATCATAAAGATGTATTTGAGGCTTTTCACAATAAGAGCATGCAATATATGGAGAATAAGGTAAATTAGCCATTTTATAATAAAACGTAGGTATAAGAAAAGAAATCCCATCTTCACCCAGATTTTATGTTCACTGATTCCAGGCCCCACATTTTGTATTCAAGAAACTCCTTACTGTTACAGGTTCATGCTCACAGAACACACACACACGCACACTGAAGGCGGCCTAAGGGCAGAGCTAAATGAGTGACAGGCTGTGCAGGCCGAGCCCAGCTGGGGTTAAGGGAGTAGAGAGGCGAAGCCGCCACCGCGGGCGACACTCAGAGCTCTCGCTGTTGTTTTCTGACGACTTGAAACACTCCACTGCTAAATAATGAATTTCTAACAGGCAGCACGCACACACACACACACACACACACACACACACACACACACACACACACACACACACAGAAACAGGTTTGAATCTGGCCATCAAACATCCAACGCCAAACACACTGCTCTCTCTCTCTCTCTCTCTCTCTCTCTCTCTCTCTCTCTCTCTCTCTCTCTCTCTCTCTCTCTCTATCTCTCTCTCTCTCACACACACACACACACACACACAAATGATTTATCTAGTTGAAGGCCAGCAGCCAACACTATTTATGCAAGCTAAAAGTAAGTCTCCTGAAGGGATGTTTGTGACATTTACAGCCCTAACATTTGCAACAAATAAACTATAATGATGTTTTAATTAGCATTTGAAAACTTTGTTCAGTTACAAATAAATCCTCCTTTTATTTGATTTATACAAACATTCCTGCTCCTATTCAGTCTCATGAGCTGAGCTCACACACCAGATCCTGAGTCTCACAGCCATTCGTTATTATAAGCAAAGGGGCGATTTCTGAAGTTGTTTCATTAGAGTAAGAATCATCAGTGCTGCAGCTTTTCTGATTCTTCAGGCAGCTGTAAATAATTAGAAAATGTATGTATTGTTTATTTTGTCTTTGGTTGTAACCCCAATAAAGGTTTATATTTAATCCCTAGAAGTTTGAACTCAATTCTCATCCGTTTAATACAGGAGTGGGGGACCCTGGTCCTCGAGGACCGGTGTCCTGCGTGTCTTTGCTCCAACACTTCTGATTTAGTGGTTGATTCACCTGTTCTGCAGCTCATCAAGCTCTGCAGAAGCTTGTTAATCACCTGCTGATTGAAATCAGGTGTGAGGATGCAGGGTTGAAACTACAATATGCTGGATAGCGGCCCTCAATGGACCAGGGTTCCCCACCCCTGGTTTAATAAACAGTAAAGGCTAGATTCATATTGAGTTCGATGGGTTTTATTAAGAAAATTCCACATTTCCTCCTAAATGTCGTCCACTGTGGCAGCAGACAGTTCAAATCAGCTCCCCATGCAAGAAAACAAACAATCAAAAATAAATTAATTTATTCAAATTGACCACATTTGCAGGGGATAAATGCAATTTAAGCAAGAATGTGATTTAGTGGATATTTTACATGAGTACAGCTTTTTCTCATATTTGTAGCTTTAAAATGTTGCAGCTTGTTTTTTATTTTGTAAACTCACATAAATCTGTTCATTAAACCCTGACTAATCTGATCTGATCATAAGTGTGTGATGTTTGAGGGGAACTCACTTCGTGGCCAGCAGCATGTTTTTCCTCGTGTGCAGCTCGTTGGGGTCTGCGTGTTGCCGGTTCAGGTACTCGCTCACGGCTTTGGTGGGGAACTCCGTCTCACAGATGTAGCCAAAATCCCGAGCCAGGTGCACCGCCTCACCTGAGAGGATAAGGATGATGTCAGAATCAGAAACAGGGAACATTCACGTCTCTCTGCACCCAAAAATGTATTAAAACCTTTTAAATTTGCTTCTTCAACTATAATGAACATAGCTTTGTGGTTAATAAATGCGTTGTTTGCCTGTAAGAGGCAACTGCCATCATGTTTTATTTTCTATTTGTTTTATTTTTTATGAGCATAAATACACACAACTGTCTCAATGACTATGTATATCATAGCTGACTTTTATAACCATGTATGTTTGAAGTTAATGACCTTTAAAAACTTTAATGTTGATTTCAGTTACAGGTAAACTCAGAAAAAAACTCTTTCTTTATTCCTGACCTGCCCAATAAGGACGAGGAGGAAAGATGTAAATGAAAAATAAAAATATGTATATTTATGGATCAGTCACCTTCTACCAGAGATGTTAGTAACGTGACATTTGCAGCTTTGCGCCTCCCAGCAGGAAGATTCAGTCCAATCTTTTCCAGCTTCTCTCGCAGGCATTTGCCGCCGTTTTTAGACTTTGCTCTGTGGAAATGAAAGGAATATGTTCTAGTAAATGTAGTTTTCAAAAGTACAGAACCACTCAGAAGCTCTAAAGTGGTGTTTGGACATAATACAGTCGGCTAAAGTAAAATGTAAAAGGAAAAAGTCAGAGTCTATAAAGGTGATTAAAGCTGTGCGTCATGATGCCTCACCTTCTCAACACGCCTCCTAACAGGGAGGCGTTGAGGCACTCGGGTGGAGACAGTCTCCTCTGCACCTCCCCTACGGTCACTTTGTACTTGGAGGTGGAGCTGAGCAGCGACAGGCGGCCCGGTACCGAGCAGAACACCTCGTTGATGTTAACGGTCACCCCGCCGATCAGGCCGTCCTTCCCGAGCATCAGAGAGCCCACGTTCTTAGGCGGCATGGGCACTGAAACAGAAAATAACAACAGCAATAATAATAATAATAATAATAATAATAATAATAATAATAATAATAATAATAATAATAATAATAATATGACCCTAGAAAGTCTGGGTTTAAAACCACGCGCGCGGAGGGCGGTCCTGGCCTAACGACGCGCCCACGTGCCTGCATTTACTGTTATTTAATGTTGCGCGACATTCTCATTACAGCGTTATCGATTGTTGATTGGCTCACGTGCTCAAATCGCATTAACCACCTCCTCGTCTTCCCACCAGCAGCTCTGGAAGTCCAAACGCACGCGCTAATGGCGTTAGTTTTTTTTATTTATTTTATTTTTTTAATGAAGCCAGCCAGCCGTCCTCATGCGTGCGTAAAGGAGCCGGCGCGAGGGGGCTCTGTTTTGATGGCTCCACGGGGGATAATACCGCAGATTAGCTCTAAACGAGCTCACGAGATCTCCGTGAGCGGTGCCATTTATTACATCAGCGGCTTAAACGCCCCGCGGGGAGTGCAGTCACTCAACATCCCGGAACTAAATCAGCGCACATCATCACCGAGGCCTGCCAGTCAGGAGACCGGGGGTCGTTAACTCGGCTCCAAACTCCCCACCCTGCACCATCAAAGCTGGAGGGGGGAGGAAACGGGAAGGAGGGGAGTCTGAACCGGAGATGCACTCGGACCCATCCTCAGTGCGTTGTTACTCCTGTAATTCCTGACGATCCCGTGCGTAAAACGTGTCCAAACAGCTTAACAAAATATGTGTGGGGGAAAAAAAGAGCTTGTTTACCTTTCTTGATCACAGATTGATCCAATAAACTCGTCCCATTCGTGTCTTCGATGGTCTATTAGAACCAAGATAAATGTAAATCATTACAGATGCGTCATGCAAAATTACACACAAAGTCATCGATCCAAGACAAGCAGACTAAATCACCTTAAGTTTGTCCAGCCTGGTTCAGATTTCATTATCCAGTTAAAACACACTGAGAAATACGTCAGATGTGTATAATAATAACAACAATAAGATAAATAAAAGCGTGTGGCGTTAATAAATCTACCGGACACAGAAAGGCAGAAATGAGAATCTATTGTGGAGGTTAGATGACAAACAGCTCGTGATGGTTTTGCCCTGAAGGGAAACGAGAAGATGAAATCCCACAGCTGAGCATAAACCCCGTTTCACTCCACGTCTTTTGTGGCTTAGGACGATAAATAAAATAAAATAAAAACACTTTAAGCTTTATTTTTTAGAAGTTATAAATCCAGGTTGGTCAGAAAAAACAAAATCTATTGTGAATGTTGCTTAAACTCGTTTATGTTTTAAATGTAAAAATTAGGTTCTTATGTCTGGATCCATCAGAGAAAACATGTTTTTAAATATCGGAATGCCTTTATAATATTATATTTACTTCATTAGTTTTTTTAATGTAAATGAATAAAATGCAGAAAATCAAAAATAAATGTATTGGTGCTTCATTAAAGAGTTCATCTGTAATAGTGATCTGAGATTACTTTTAAATTTCAAAAGAAGAAGGTGCGTTTAGCTGCGGGCCTTGTGCGTCCTGCCCTGGGTGAGCTGCACCTTAACCCTTACAGATGCGTGAAATATGCGGGGCAAATTAAGAAACCTGCCCCCCCCCCCCCCACCCACCCACCCCCCGTCTTAGTCTGTCTCGGCGTTTGTTTTATGATTAAATAACAGTAATTAAAATTATAGGGTTTATAATTAATATATGGTTATAAAATATGACATAAGTTTAATAACTCCGGTTTAAATTAGAAATTCCGTTAAAAACGTCCAGGAGCTCTGAATTAGTCTGTTTGTTTGAACTCAGTCTGCAAATGGCAACAATTACCTTTCCCTTACCTGAACATCCTCCATACCGTGAAGCCCGTGCAGCAGCCCGTCCCCCATACCGGGATCCAGTCCCGGATGAGCGGAGTGAAGAAGCACATCCGGCCGCCGCACGCCTCCGTAGTCCCGCCGTGGGTCTAACCCAGACAGCTGAGGTAGTGAGGCCCGGGGCTGCGCTAGTAGAGCCGAGCTCTCCATCCGGTCCCCGGTGGCGTCCTGCCGCTGGCGCGCGCCCCATGCGCCCTGCTGGCTCTGGTGCAGGGAGTTGAGGGAGTACGGGTCGCTTACGTGGGAGTAGGGGTCCTGGCTCTGATAGTGAGCGAGCGGCTGGTACGGCGGAGGAAAGTAGGGCGGCTGGAAGTCCGAGGACGGCGCGTGAGACAGCGGCGGCGCGCTGGAGTAGGGTCCTGCGTGAGACACGGAGCCCAGCTGAGACAGGCGCGAGCTGTGGCTCGAGACGCTGTCATGCCGGTCCTTCAGAAAAGAGAAAAGGAAATAATGAAAGTAAAGAAATAAAAGCTGCGTTTTTATGATGACGCCTCCGGGAACGAATGAGCAGGAGCTCCTGGACAAAAACACACAAAAGCCCGAAGGAAAACCTGCTAAACGCGCGTCTAAGGTGTCCCCCAGCAACATACCCACACTCACCCAACAGAGAAAACTCACCCCGGTGGAGTAGGGATGAACCAACATCTGGAAGCTCCGAGCGGACTCAGAATGGAACACACAAACGCATTCCAGGTCAAAGCAGAACCTTGGTGTCTGCAGGCAGGCCCGTTCAGCAGAACTCCTCTCAGAACCTTCCTGCGCCCCGAGCTGCCGCCGCTATGACTGTGAGCACCGAGGAGCTCCCGCCTCTACCCCCGGTATCCGGTGTAATTGTTATTCATGACTGAGACTTACAGGAATATTAATGCGCGCCAGGCAGGGGACTGGCGACACATGGAGCGTGGAGGCTCTCGCGAAACCGTGAGTGACGTTGAAATGCCTTGGAGAGCCGAAACGACGCGCGCGCTGCAGGAGATGGAGAACAGCACGGGAGAAAGTGAGCAGGTCCGAGAGGACTTTCCCTGGCAGAATTTGGCGCAACAGGAGACGTCATTTTTGCGCAAAAGTAAAAAGTTGTTTTTATTGAAGTCATACGTGCACGCGCACTCATCATCTACGCCGCACTCTCTTCTATTAATGATCTGATTATGATGATTCTAGCCTATATAATAATTATTAAGTAAATTAGCGCCGCTGATACGTCAGATCCGGCGCACAGCTGCCTTTTGTCAGTCAGAACACCCGACCCGACGGGGCGCGTGAGGGGCTCGCGTGAACGGTGTCACGGCTCTTTAACAAGCGGTTGAACTTGATGCTGAGAGACTTGTTTAACAACATCCTGCCCTGCCCTCCTTCGCACCGTGGGAGAAAAGCCATGTGCTGCATGAGACCCGGACTTCCCACCGGGCTGAAAGGCAGCCGTGGGGCCTCGCGCGCTACAGCCGCTGTTGGTGCGCTTTGAGCGCGAGCCTCTTTAATTCTCCCCCATAAAGTAAAACTATATTTCTGTCCAAAATAGTCTTTTCTTGGATTCCTTCACGATTTCTGCAATTTCCCAAACAATCTTCGGTTGAAGTTGTGGTGCTGCAGCACATTTTAACCAAAATTTATGCTATTCTCAAAAAGTTTAAAATGCATTTTTCAGCAGAAAAACACATTTTATGAGTAAATAAAAAAGCGTAGCTCCACAAAACCAACATTATGAACATTTATATTATCTGAGGACTAACAGAAATCCACTCAGATCCCGTTACTGCATCAAAAACACAAACTGGGCCCAGAGCTTCACAGAAAACTCCCACTTGCTGCATTTTTAACACCCCACACACACACCACAAACAGCTGCAGGAGAACATTACCTCGTAAATATCTTCATACTTGACATTCTCAACTAGTTTCCACAGCATGGTCGCTTCTCCGGTGACGGTAAACCGAATGCAGTCAAGTGAGGAAGAGATGCCTCAACTCTCTTTCTCTCTCCTCCCTCCTCTCCCTCCGCCCTCTGATTTCAGGCAGGCAGGCTTTGTGAATGGGGAACCCCTGGAAGGACTCCACCACTGTGAGAAGGAGCTGCAGGGCGATCTGACAGCAGCAGGCTGCCTGATAGGAGCAGCAAATAAGAAAAGAGGATGTATGTTTTATTTATCATGGATCTGTGCAATAATTACGGTTAATAAAACATGCTGTTCACACCCGAACAAATACGCACAAAAGTAATGATGTTTTTATTAAGTGTTTGGGCAAAAAGGAGAAGATAATCAGATAAAATTCATTCTTCATGCGAATATCAGTGTTATCAACGTGGTTGCACATGTTAAACAATTTCTTTGCTTTCAAAAATTTGGAAATTCTGATAGATTTTGTGCAAAAATATTTATGCATGTTTAAAAGGAACGAGAGTGTCCAGATGACAACCAGAGTACTGCTTTTATTCTGAAATATCTTTGGAAAAATTGAAAAAATGTTCTTTTATTGTAGTTTAGTGCAGTTATTCCAAAAGTAGGATGCATTTTTATGTTTGGGCTTAATAAAGTTCATAAAGGGGAGTTTATTCCACAGCATTTATATTTGTTTTGCCACATTAAAAGAAAAAAACATAATTTAGAGTAGCTGGAAGGCATTTGTTATTAAAGTTTCAGTGATTCCTCCATTTTGTATGTTTTTTTATTTTAAAAAATCCAAACATTTGCTTGTTTTATTCTAGGCTCATACAAATGGGATCATTTTAATTTTATGCATCTTATTTAAATTGTTGTTTTCTTAAAGAAACTCATTTAAATGCATGAACTGAGGGATTAAATATAAAGTTAGCAATAAGTTAAGCTTATTTAGTCTTTAATTCTCAAGAACAGACATTAAAATTGTTGGTTTTATTTATATCCCACCACCTTTTGGCTCAAACATGAGACAAAAATAGAACAGAGGAGCTACATGTTTTGAATGTTCATCATATATTACAAAATAGTGATTTAACATGTTGCATTATTTTTTAAAAAAATCCTTAAATATTTTTACATGTTTTGTCAAAAAAAAAACGTTTAAATCACAAGTCTTCATCAGTAAAGCAGGACGAATAAATAAGCATGTTGAAATAAAATAATTGGCTAAATTATAATGTAAGGTCATGGTTGGTTTGTATTACACATCTATAAAATGGAATTGCATCACTTCCTGTTTCATCATTTCATAATAAATGTGGAGATTATGAACTATTTGTCTCCAATTAAAGAAATAATCAAAACCACGTTTTTAAATGTCAGTAATATGCGTTAGTTTTATATTTTAAGATAATTTGATCGTAAATGAGTTACAACACCATTCAGTGGCTTTTCTTAGAGCTGCAGAACATAAATAATAAAAACGCACATGAACCTGTGACTGTGCAGTTGGCTCCCCCTAGCGTCCTCTTACTGCACGTACACCCATTCATCAGAAATTGTCTAAGAAGTGGGATTCTTCAGATTATTTTTGCTGCAAACTTTGATGACTGTTAAATAAAGTCAAGTTTTTTTCACTGAAAGGCAGGGAAACATAAAATAGGTCTGTGGGAGGAGATATCTTTACAAAAAATGCACTTTTAGTTCAAAAGCAACATTTTTATCTTAAAAATCTACGACCCGGCATAACTGAAGCTTTGAAAATATATTTTCATGCTGAAATATTGGTTTTGCTCGCTGATTAAAGTTTTCTGAAATAAATTTTAAATAATAAGAAAAAAAGGGACACTGAGGATAGGAGGCATGAATGTTTAAGAAGAACGTCTGTTCCCATAATTTCTGCAACGACCTGCTGCCAAAGATCCACCCATCTTACACACACACACACACACACACACACACACACACACACACACACACACACACACACACACACACACACACACACACACACACACACACACACACACGGCAGGACATATGACTGTCAGCAGTAGCAGATGTCCTGACAGTCTGGGAGTCTGGAGGCGTAGGGGTGCTGCTTGTCCTGCAGGGCTTTGACACACGATGTATCAGCATACATTAAAACACACACACACACACACACACACACACACACACACACACACACACACACACACACACACACACACACACACACACACACACACACACACACACACACACACACACACACACACACACACACTTGATGCCACCCACAAACAAGTTCCTTTCAGCATTTCACAATCAAGAATTGGTTTAAGATTCACAGTTTTTATCCTTTAAATGACCCCAATACTCAGTTTTCTGTTGAATTTCCTGCATGCAGTCACATCATTACACTCCAAGGATCCTTATGCTGTTGGAATTATAATTTTTTATTTCAATGAATAACAAATAAAGAATTTTTGTAATTTTTTTGTATAAAATAGAAAAACATGTTATAAATTGTTACATACAGAATTTATAATTAAACGTTTGTGTTTACGGTAAATTAAAGTGTGATTAATAGATATAATCTTGATGCATTAGAAAAATATCTGGTTTTTTTTTATCCCAGCCTTTCACTCTCAGATAAAATCATAAATAGTCATTATAGGATAACAAATTCTAAACATGACTTTGCAGTTTAAATACTGGCCACTGGGTGGCGCTAAAACACCAGATAAAAGCAGTGGTGATACACCGTCTTGTCATTGTAGATGTAGTGATCTCTGACAGTTTAAATGAGAATAAAATAATATAGTATTTTATGAGAAAATGTCATTTGTACTAATTTAGGGTTTTACATCTTTAATTTTGAGTAAATTTTGCATAAAATACAAAAAAAATTGAAATATTCATGACTGCTTTCAGTTTTTTGAGAAAAAAAAGTGTTACAAAGTAAGAAAATAGCTTTTAAAGATTTTGGCTTGATGCAAATATTGAATGCAATTACCTTCCAGGCTCAAACAAACCAAATCAGCAGAAATGGACATAGAACAGCTCATCCTGTCCTTGTTCTTTACGATTTCTCACAGGATTTAATGAACAGAAAAGGCCCTTGGACTGTGAGTGCACGATGGCAGGGTGTGACAAGGACAGTTTAGGATGGCAGCAGAGAAGAAAAGGACCGGGAACGTTCCTGGGACTGAACAGGATCAGGATGGAGGAGGAAGAGGTTTTAGCAGAGAGGCAGGGGGAAGATGAGTGGAAGCAGGGAGCAGGAGGTTTAGAGCTTCAGAGGAGAGAAGCTGGCAGAGATGGGCTTAGAAGTTAGAAGAGTTTGGCGTTCGTGACTGTGGGGCTCAGTCAGCAGGAGTTCTGGTCCCACTGAGACCTCCGACTGTTTAATTCACCTCTGTGTTTCTGAGCTGAAGGGTGTATTTTTAGTAAAAACCTTGTGAGGGTAACTCATCTGGGCGGTTATGGGAAACGAGTGGATCCAATCACCAAATAATATTAAGCACGCGCTGATTTATACTGTGTGTGTGTGTGTGTGTGTGTGTGTGTGTGTGTGTGTGTGTGTGTGTGTGTGTGTGTGTGTGTGTGGGTGCGCGTGCATTTGTGTGTGTGGCAGAAGCTCTCACACAACCGATTTAAAGAGCATTTTTCCTCCCTCAGCATCTCTTCCTCCTTCTGGAGAAACAATGATTAAAGTCGCCTCTGTTAAAAAAATCTGCAGAAATAAAAAGCAACGTGTCAAACTCATGATCGGTTTAACGCGGAACAGAGCAGACTCATCGAGGATTACAGTGAGATCATGATGCAGATTTTAAATCAAGGACTCAGAAGATTAAATGAAGTCCTGTGTGATGAAAAAGTTATTTAGATTCAAGCGTATAAATGATCCAATATGATGCAAAGAAGTAAATAAATGTGTATATTTTTTAAAAGTTTGAGATCAGTTATGACAGTTTTTAGCAGCAGTTAGAGGTCCACCGATATTGGTTTTTCCATTGCCGATACCGATGCCGATGCGTAGGAGACATGGCCAGCCGATAGCCGATATGTACTGCCTAAGGATTCTTACAGGCTAATATCTAGATGTTTTCCACCTTATTTTAATGCTAAAATGTCATTAATATCATCAGTTGATGCCCAAAATGTCTGAAGCTGAATCAGCTTTTAAACTTTAAATTTGAACAAAGTCTTAACTTTGTGCACCGCTCAGTGTTACGCCTAATTTATACCTCTCCGTCTGCGTCGGGACGGACGCGCGCAACGCCATTATCCGTCCTGGCGAGCCTGCTGGAGAGCCCTCACAGGCTCGGCAGGACGGAAGGAGCTGAGCTCCCTTTTCTAAACATCCGTTCGTCGAGATGGAGAACGCAAGCTTGTGATTGGTCAGGACGCCGCTGTCGTCTACAGCACCGCCCTTGTGCCCTCAAAAACTTAAAGAGAGCCAATGATATCCAGCGGCAGATACGAAGAAGCTTGAAGAATACCTTGTGGAAAAAGAAAAAATATGATTGCTTTCTTCCTCCGTGACTGGAGGAGTGAAAAGATACGCAGCAAGCATTTTATTCGTGAACGGAAATGATGAGAAACGTGGGTTTAGAGGAGACGGGGAAGTATGAGGACAAATTGTCTCCGTCCGTGCGTGTCTCTCCCTCATGGAGCTGACGGAGAAGCATAAATTAGGCTTTACAGTCTAAATAACGTTAATTTAGAGCATTTATTATGCAGATGTTATTACTTCACGTAAAATACATTTAAGTTCTGCAACAGCACCGGGCTGCCCGAGGAAGTGCCCGACTTTAAATCAGCTTTGCCCACAACGAATATCGTCTGCTGCTGATGTACAAAAACACGGTGAACATCAGGCCGATATATCGGTCTGCCCCTAGCGTCAGTCGCTTCAAATGCATTTCCAGATTTAAAACAAGAATTTCTGTCCAGCATTGAGGGGTAAATGTTTATTTAGCACTTTAAAATAAAAAATCTTCTATTTGTTCCACTTCTGCTCCACTTTCATGTCAAGTTTCTTCAATTTATTTATTGTTTAGCTAAAAACCGTAAATGCTTCCGCTTACGTTCCTCCAGCACGCACCTGTCAGCAAACCACACAAGCCCAGTAAGACATGCTGGTTTCCCGCACCAGAGCCACTTCCTTCCTTCACATGTGTCTTTACCATCATTACTTCCTCACCTGAGGCTCCAGGTGTGCTGATCCGGGGTGACAGATCAGTGCCGGCGCCACTGTAAATACATCCTGTCTGATTGTGTGTGGTTTTGTTCGTTTCACAGCGAACGTGACCTCCTTTCAAATGACTGAATATTAAACAGAAGCCGCGGAGCGAGGATAGAGGCGCCGGCAGGCTGCTCCTCCTTCTGTTTTATCATTAGCTGTTTTAAAAATACAAACAAACAGGAACCTGACAGAAGTCGCTCAAACAGAAAGAGAAGCGGTGAAACGAAAGGAGCGTTAGAACTTTTCTGTAGGTAGAGCTTCCTCTCACAACATCAGAAGAACTCTGGCTTTTTGTAATTTTGACACTGAACTCTTCCGGATAATTCACCCTCAGCGCCTTTGATCTGATTGGAGTCTGCGCTCACTCTGTTGCTTCCTAATGTTTGCATGTTTCTGGATGGAAACAACATGTGTGCGTGCGTGTGTGTGTGTGTTTGCACATCATAAAGTCAGAGCAAAGCTGTAGAACACAACTGTCTTTATTGAACACCAGCATTTTAGAAGGGATTTAACATTTATATAGATGAAAGCCTACAAGAAAAGTTATTTAAATATTTATATATATCTTTACAAATGTTCACGAGCCGGTCAGAGAGACCGAAACCTGCCATCTGGATTGTGTACAAAGACAGACATGCACAGGGAAGAGGAACGACGGCAACTTGGACGTCACCCTATACAAAATGGCTGAGTTGGACCTTTTTTTCTCTCCTGCTCACATTCTCTTCATTTGACACACACACATGTTGCACACACACACACACACACACACACATACACTCTGTCATTCACAAAGCAAACACACAGGCTCTCGTGGCACTGACTGCAGAAAAAGCAACAAAAATGAACCTAATAAGGACGTAATAAGTGCTCTTGCTGGTGCAGGAGGTGTTTGTGCATTCATAAATGTTTTATTTTCCAAATAAAATGTCCAAAAAGACACAATATTTTTTTCAAATGGAATAAATCTGTGAAATTTCTCCAATAATTAGGTCCAAACTAGAATAAGCAAGTCATGGCTGAAAAGAGGGTTCACTACTTCTTGTGTTTTGCAGATTGTTGAATAATTCAGACTGAAATCACACAGATTCCAACCTGAAGTGTGTCGAAAATGTCAGATTTAGCTGAGTTCACACCCGTGTCCTGGAAAAACAACGTGCATCCTGTTTTCAGCATGAGAAAGTAAACAAAAGTCCGAGATGAATCACAGCCGTTTCCATGACGACGCTCCTTTTTGTTGTGACACGAGTTAGGGGTTTTCACCCCCCCCCCCCGTGTGTCACTTTTGGCACAGGCGTCAAAATAAGATAAATAAATAACAATAAATAAGTCCCAAAGAGGATATGTGGGGATTAACAAATCCAGCATGAGAGGACACACACACACACACACACACACACACTCCTAAAATTCAGCGCTTCAAGGCACGGGGACCAGGTGGTTGGGGGTTACTCAGTCTTTTCCGATTTCCCGTCTTTATTCTGGGATTCGACGGCTTTCCGGAGCTGCGTTTTGTCCGAGCTGTTGTTGATCTGTTGGTCGTTTGGTCCGCTCGTTTTCCCACTCGAGGTTTTGTCCAGGTAGTTGAGCATCTCGCTCAGGACTGTCTGGAAGGTGCTGAGAGCCGCACAAACCGCCGGCGTGCCGAAGCCGTGAGTGATCAGGCTGTCGGGGAAGAGAGGGAGGAAGTCGTTAGAACGGTGTCAAACCCAACCAGAGGTAGCGCTCATGTGGCTACGGTACTGAAACCATGCAGATTCACCACTTTTATCACACCTGCTGAGAAACCTGACACAAGAGCCTTTTAGCGGACTGTGGTGCTCTGAATGCAGCTCTAATCCTGTTTCACAACAGTCAAACATGAAAGATTTGCTGCTTTTGTCGTTAGATTTTGGGTTCATTTTGTCCCAATTCCTCCTAAAAATACTTGATTATTTTCCCTGATTTGCATCTTTCTTCTACATTTCTATAATAAAACTGAGCAAACATCGAACCAGGACGGATCTGCTTGTGTTTACTCGTCTTATTTTCCTGATTTAGCCTGATTCAGTGATGCCATTAAGGTGACATTTCTGCTAACGAGGCCGCTTCCGTTTGCGCCAAGCATCAAAACGCACAGCTGCGTCTTTGGAAAACAGCGACGAAAGGTCAGCGGCAGAACGAGCTGCGCTTTTTGGTTTGAGGTTTTTAAGTGGAGGTGATTTCTTTTGTCTTATTTTGATAGGTGTGTCCTACCTGAAGTGTGTGAGGTGTCTCTGGATGTCCAGGTCCAGGATGGGGGTCGGTCTGGAGGAGCCCAGAGGAGAACGGTCTTGGCTCAGTAAGTCCTGGAACTCCTTACAGATTTGCCTGACAGACAGAAGGAAGGGAAGGACTGAGGGGTTACCATCTGTCTCCAACACTAATCTAGAGTGTCTTCTCTCTTCACCCGACTATCCTCATCGACTTAAATCTGGTTGGAAAACTAACAACACAAGGACAACTTGATCTCACAAGCTGTACTTTTAGAGAAGAGCTTTTATTTCCACAAGTCTAAAAGGAGAGAAAGGCTCATGACGACAGTAAATCACAGCTTTTGTTACATCAAGTAAGGAAGCTTCAGATTAATCAAATTTAATAAAATGAAGTTGAGATCTTTAATCTGAAAGGGCACGCTACCCAAGCAGAAGGAAACAATACATTTAAGATTTTAATGTTCTCACTTGGTAGCCAGAACCATCTTCTTGCGCGCGCTGGTTTCTTTCGGCTCGCTGTGCTGCCTCGCCAAATGTTCCCCCACCGCCTTACTGGGAAACTCGGTCTCACAGGTGTAGCCAAAGTCCCTCGCCAGGTGGAGCGCCTCACCTGCACACAATCACGCCGGAATAAGCTCCGGAAGGATGGGATGAATCCAAGATGTGAATGCAAGCGGCTCACCTTCTACGAGAGAGGTCAGCAGGGTGACGTTGGCGGCTTTCCTCCGTCCTGCTGGCAGGTTGAGGCCTAGACGGTCTAACTTCTCCCGGAGACACCGGCCACCGTTCTTGGACTTCGCTCTGAAGGACAAAACGCTTCCATAATCAGACAACTTCTGCTTCACAAAGACACCAAAACATCTGGATCATCCTCATCAGACACTTTTCAGCTATTTTAAATGAACGGTTTCCCTTCAGCGTGTTAAGGTTTTGTTTCCTTTGTGTTTGCATTTAAAAATAAGAATATGAAGCAACTATTACACCTCAGTTTCTCTCCGTGTGAGGAGTAACGTTTTTGTCTTTGTTGATGCTTCGTCTGGTAGCCATTTTCTCCCTACTTCCTCTCTCCTCATCCCCCCTTCCTCTTTCTTTCTCCAGCTCATCAATAATACAGCGCTGGCAACTCTTGCTTTCCTCTGGTTTCTCTGATCCTGGCATGCTTTGGCCCAGTCTCGCCTCCCGATGGCTCCCTGGGCATGGCGGCGTGTGCAGCCCCGGCCTTCCAGCGCCTGCAATAGTTTCTGTGGGGACTATATGTTCCGTTTCATCTGATTAGCACAAAGACTTGGTGCAAATTTAGACCCAAACCAATGTTTTCTATTTAGAAATCCTCCTCACTAACACTTTAATCCTAATTCTGTATTATTGCTTATTGTGTAAAAGGTGTAAGGATGCTAATTTGTTCAATTTTATTTTAATTTGTTGTTTTTTGCAGAATCAGCTGTGCACTTTGGTTCTAGTTTTTCTGCATTTACTGTTACACACACACACACACACACACACACACACACACACACACACACACACACACACACACACACACACGCGCGCACGCGCGCACACACACACACACACACACACACACACACACACACACACACACACACACACACTTATATAACACACTGCTGTCAAGTCTCCCACTTGCCTGAAATGATTTAAACAGTTTCCCTTAAACCTTCACTAAGGGGCTGCCCAGCGGTCCCTGTGGGTTTCATTTTAAGAGAATATTTTGGACCTAAACTTCTGCTGAGACACACTTCCAGACAAAAACATATAATAAATATTGGCCTGATTCATCTTTAGGTTTATGAATCTCTTATTGTCTCTTTAATCCCTGCAGCTTTATTTATAGCTCAGATTTTAGTTTTTTCCACTGACCTGCGCAGTATGCCGCCCAGTAGGGAGGCGTTGAGGCACTCTGGCGGGGACAGTCTTCGTTTCACTTCTGCGATGGTGACTTTATATTTGGAGGTGGAGCTGAGCAGCGAGAGTCGGCCGGGTACCGAGCAGAACAGGTCTGTGGGATTCACGACACACGTTCCTCCTGCACACAGAAAAGAGATGGGTCTTATCTAGAGGTTCGACGTGGACCCTAACCCTTCAAAGACACGATAATAATCCGTCCTGCTGGCCGAAACACCACAAAGTCCTCACTGAAGAAATGTAAATAACATAACTGGCTGATATGAACTTAGTTGAGGTTTATTGGTAGGAATAAACAGGTTTTCGATGCAAAATTTAAAATCTGTAATTCTAATCATTCAGCACAGTGGATGTTACATGACACAGGAGTGCTGGTGGGTAATTGAGATGATCCAGAGAACAAAGTTGAGTCAATGCTGCAGGAAACAAACAATAAAACGTTCCTTTTTTGCCTTTTTAACCATACATTATTATTTAATGTATAATAAAACAAATGTATTGAGAAGAACGTGAACTGACTTTCACCAGACTTGTTTGTTCCTGAAATGTGCTCTAGCTCGGTTCCCAGCCTTTTTTACCAGGACCCCCTTTCCACTGTCCAAGAAAAGCAAGACCCCCCCCCACCCAACCCCAGCTCGGGCATGCACACAATTCCTGCAGAGTTATGCCTCTTACACTGACTGTACTATAGGGCGTGTTAACTGGATTTTATAGATGTAGTTTTTACAACAATAGTCTTGGTAACCTCCCAAAATCAGCACACACAAAACTGTGGAGACCCCCTGCAACCTTCTGGGGACCCCCTTGGGGGGGATCACGGCCCCAGGTTGGGAACTACTGCTCTAGCAGTTCGACCTGCAGGTTGTAAAGGGTTAAAGGAGATGAAGATCCAGGATCTGGATGTTCAAACAAACAAGAGTTCTGCATGAAATAGCAAACAGAGGCACAGAACTAAATCAAAGTATCATCGAAGTATTTATAAAAAGTGGAACAAAATCCTTTGAAAAGTTCAGCAGAGGTTTTATTTTCGGAGATTTCAAACTGAGCACCTTTGCTTTCAGAGGGTGACTTCAGCTCATTTCACTAAAAGATGATGCCATGATTTAAAAAATACCAGTAAACGATTATCTAATGTTTACTCCAAATGCATTGAGATGTTTGAGTGTAGCTGTAGTTAGGAACATCATTTGCAGGAATTAAGCACCACTAAAACTCATCTGAACATCCAGTCTGTTTGGAGCATGCATGTTTAAAAGGAGCAGTTTGGATCAGCTTTAATTGTCTAATGTTCTCACACAAACAAACATCATAAACAGTATTTTTGTGGTAAAACTCTAAAGAAGATGTTTGGTGTATTTATGCGATTTTTAGATCTGTTTTCACGCCATAAATGAGACTTCAGTCACCACAGGCAAGATGATCCTCCACATTAAATATTACATGTGTTTTCTTCTGTTTCTTGTTAACTATACACATATTTACGTGTTGGGTTCAGCTCAATAATCATTTATATGCCAGCGCTGCTCTTCCAGGAGGAACAAACCCCAAAAACATTCTTTCAGATCCTTCCACCAGCTTGATTTCATTGTGTACCCGAGGCCTGTGAAATGTGTGAGTAGATGATGATGATGGTGGTGGCGAAGGCTGTTTCTCATTATTAATCACACCTGAGGGTTACCTAGGTATTTATATAAATATATGTATTGACTGTTCTTTCTTATTAAACTTTTACTTGAATGAACATCCCAGGCAGCTTGGAATGCAAGGTTTTTGTCTGGTGTTCTGTAGGCTATGTTTTATTATTTATCTGCCTCATTATTACATCTAACAGCAGGGCGAGTCCGTTTTTTATTAGGCCCTGTTGGATGGGAGGAGATGAAGGAGAAGCATGCCATTTGGGCCAGGGAGAGCGCTGCAGGCCAGGATTGGACAAGCTTTTGGAGACATTGTGGACACCAGCTTGTATATGGCCAGCTGTAACCTATTTTTTTTTATTTTTTGCTTTGTGGGGAGTTTTATTCGCAGTCAGCAGAAATGTTCTGGAATCACCTCATTTTCTGGCCACAGGAAGGCAGTTAGACCCCAGAAAAAGTGTCATCCAAGTTCAGCACCATGGACAGCAGCGTGCACCTTTTATTTCAGAACCTGGACAGCGCCTGAAGCCCACAGCAGTCGGAAGAAGCATCAGGCTGGTGTGGAAAACAAAGACCAGTTGGACACAAACTGGACCGCTTTGTTCCGCAGGACCTGAGTTCCTCTCAGGTTGTCGGAAACTGAAGGAATCGACTGATGGGCTGCTGTTCGTTAAGAATGCACGTGCAAGGTGACGTCCAGCTCCTCATGCTGTCTGCACCTAAAGTGACACAAGACGTGCACACCTGTCGCGCGCTCTGAAAGCCGCGGGTTCACATCATATTAATCCCCCTAAAAATGTTTTGATTCAAAGTAGTTTGTATTTTATGTTGCCAAGGGCAATCGAAAAGAGCTATTGCCGGTAGTGCAGTCAGTGGAGCGCGCGGGCCCAGAGGCGATAACGGTATTTAAGCAACGGAGAGTAGCCTCGGGCTGCGGCGCGAGCGGCGGGTGGGATCACACGCAGAATCAAGCGCCTTTTACGAGTTTGCCACGAAAATTAAAGAAAAAGAGACAAGGGCCAAATGCCATTCTCCTCATATTTTAACAACAACGTTAAGAGCTCAAAATAATACCCGCCCACGTATTGACAAGAAAAGAGGAGCGTGCATGAATGGGGTGGGGTGGGGGGAAGCGGGCACGCGCCTGGCGGATCATCTTGATCTTTGCGGGCTGCTGTTCTGAGCTGAACTGGAAAAAGGGAGAGCAGGGTGATTAAAAACACAAACGACGACTCCTAAGTAGGATCCGCATTTCTTGAGTGATTTTCTTTTGAAAAGGGTTATGTGAATATTCATGCCGCCAAAGCCGCAGTCAGAAAGAACAACATTAATATGATCTCGGCTGAATCCGGCCCCGCTCCGCATTAGCATATCAAAGCGTGCGCCCGAGGCGAGAGAAGCTATCGATACGGGAGCGGGAGGTAAAGCAAAGATTATTGGTTGTGATGGTTGCAGCGGCTGAGCTCAGGGCCAAATACGGCGCACCATTAACCGAAAGTGATGGCGAAGGGATTCCCGCGTCAATCCGAGAGAAAAGCCCCAACACCTAGGCAGGGCTGATGAAAAATTAAAGCCGAGACTCAGCCTTCCTCCGCCTGTGTGCAAAATTGCGCACAAGTCCCTCAGAAAAAAAAACACACACAAGCAGGCTTTGAAGGCGCAAAAAATAGAAAAATACATATCCGCAGCTTGTTGAAACCCAAATTATCAGGGTCTGGTCACGTGATTCTAAACGCAGAGTCGTCTTCAAACGCCTTCATCAGACAAACACCGATGCGAGCTGCATAAAAAACAAAATAATCAAATAAATGCTGCTTATTCTAATGAATTCTAATAACCTTTAATTCAATGCATATTTAATAACAACAACAATAATGCAGGTTTTGTATTTAATTGTCAGTTTTAATCGCAATAATCTAATAATTCACATGTTTTTGGTCAAACATTCACTAATTTAGTCAATTTAAAGGTAGATTTCTCTGCGTCCGACTGACGCAGTGTTGAGAATTAATTATTTTTTAATTGTTTGGTGGATTTGAGTGTATCTGTGCTGAGTGACACCGTGGAAGTGGGGATGGGTGCGTGCGTAAAACAGGGGAGAGCGCGCGGCCCGTTGCTGGTGTAACATGTTGACAGCAGACAAGAGGAGGAGTGTTCCGCCTGTTTGTCTGTCTGTCTGCTCGCTGTCGTGTTGAGCCGTGAGTTTTCACGGCCTCCGGTGCAACAAGAGAGGGAATAAAACAGGAGTGGGGGGCCCTTACCTCTCCGGATGACGCCCCCTTGGCCGTTCAGAACGAGCCCACACTGCGCCTCCACAGAGCCCTGCAGAGAGATGCACTCGTTAGGTGACAATATAACAGGGTTTAGGCAATAAATGTTAGAATTTAACCTAGGTTTTTTCTAAGGTGTTGAATTTAAAAAAATGGGAAACTTGCGAATTTAGCTCCAGAAATCAGTCTGATAAAGGCCCAACTTGCAGCTTTTGGTTGCAACAAAATAAAAATAAATAACAGAAAATATGTAATGATTTTTTCTTTGCTGTCAATAATTTTACAGTCCCTGCATCTTCAGAAGGTACCAAGTTAAACCATTAACGCGTCTTTTACGCACGCGAAACTTTCATGCACAATATTCTCGGAGCTAATTTCCAGAGTTGGAAGGAAGCCATTTTGTTAGAAAGTGTACACTACTTAGCAGGCTTTGAGCAAAATTGAGGGCAGAGTGAGAATAAACGATGCAGCTCACGGTTCACCCAGAAACGAGCTTATAAATGTAAAGGCTGCAGGCGAGGACAGCGCGACTCATCCAGACACAGAAATCAGACCGGTTGGGATCACTGTGCACAAAATGCAACACATGCACACGTGCATGCGTGCATGTGTGGAGACCTGTTACCGAGGCCGGGGTTTTGAGTCTGGATCAGACTCGCGTGCTATCAACAATGTCACTAAGTAAGGAAGAACATGCGCGTTTTATTCAGAAAACACTTAATCCTCCGTGTGAGTCTCGAGGCCGGGCCTAAGCACCCCCCGCCTGATTAAAATAAACTGGGTGGAGAGGAGCTGGAGCTCTTTCTTAACCAGCTCCTGCTCTGCATCTTTTCTTCTTATTCCGAAGCTAAAGTGATTATAGAATCAATATACAAAACGCGGAGCTCCTGCATGAATCAGCCTCAGCGGCGAGGGAAAGGTGTGGCAGCTGCTTTTGTTCAGCATGAAAATCTCTTTAACGCGCTCAAAGATGCGACCGGGCTGCACGAGACCATAGGCGCATCTGTTCCCGTTCAAACATCCGCCTCGTGCTAGCTCAGGTTCACGGGCCGCTCCTTTCTTTCCTCTATAAAGGTCAAACTTTCATGTCCCAGAATCTGCAAAGGATGTATATATTTATATATATATATATATGTGTGTGTGTGTGTGTGTGTGTGTGTGTGGGGGGGGGGGGGGGTCTTAATTAATCAAACATTCTCTAATAATTGTCTTTATAAATAAAAATATATTTTAGAAATTAAACCACAAATAAAAAATAATTCAGTGAATTATTTATTTTAAATGAATTTTCTACACGTTTAAAATAAAGCAAGAATATTATTTGCAGCTAAATTAACACCATATTTTTGTTTACTTCCGTTTGCTTTACAATATATAACATTTGAACGCGTCTGCGTGTTTTAAACTCGAGTAAAAGAGAGTTAAGGCTGATCGGGGAACAGTTAACGCGACTGAAATGATGTGTGGAGTGTGTTAAACTGTGTTTAACTATAGAGTCGCGTTTTAAAGCCGCTCAGATGTCGCTGCATAAGTAACAACGTTGATTGACGTTAAGTCGGTAATTGGATAAACTACGGTGCTTTATGGTGCTCGAGCTGCGCATTGTGTCCCCAACCCCGATCCGTTAATCCGCCCTTTACCGGAGAATAGAGCAACCAGCGGCTTTTCTTTGCTCTAGCGCACAGCCGGACACACACACACACACACACACACACACACACACACACACACGCACGCACACACACACGCACACGTGCACACACACACACACACACGCACGCACGCACACACACACACACACACACACACACACACACACACACACACACACACACACACACACACACACGCAGACAGACTAAAGAACCGTGCGAATCCTTTTTTCATCTCGGCCATTTCTTTACTCGGAAGGGAATTATGTAAAATCTGGTGTTTGTGGGAAAATAAAGGCAGGCTTTGACAAAAGGGCTGTATAGACTGCCAGTCAATTAACCTTTAGAGGCAGGAGGCCGCGTGCACGTGACGTTTAGCTCGTTGTACTCTCACGTTTTGGAAATAAAAATAAAATTCAGCTGATTTCCAGTTATTTTAAAGCAGAGAAGAGGGAAGCAGCAGTGAGGATTTGTGATGTCTTGGATTAGAGGGGGCAGACAGACACAGACAGCTGGTGCTGTCTTTCTCCAATATTTTAGAATTGGTGATGCGGCTGCTATATGGGGGGGGGGGGGGGGGTCAGTAATAGGCCAGGGACAGGAAGACTGGTGGGACTGGGTGGACTGGGTCCAGTGAGAGGAGACGGAGGCCGCCGGTACCTGCAGGTCGTCCGCCGCGGGCGGAGGGAGGCCCAGGCCGGCGGCGGGCAGCAGCCGCTGGTCCGGGTGGTGCATACCGACGCCGTAGGCTTGAGAGCCATGTGACGTCATCAGCGACAAATCATGGCGCCGGTAAGCGTCGAGACAGCCCAGCTCGCGCCGCTGCTGCTCGTCCAGGCACGAGGATTTGAGTGCCGAGCGCGCGTTGTGCAGGTTGATGAAGTCCGCCGGTTCTCCGTGGTGGATCTGCTGGTAGTACTGGCCCGAGTGCAGCGAGTTGAGCCCGTAGGCCTCCGGGGCCACGGCCGGGTGGGAGTGCTGGAACTCGTAGTGGAAGGACTGGTGGTGCAGGGGCGTGTACTGGTGGTTGGCCGAGAAGTAGGGCGAGGCGAACTCCGTCCCCGCCGGAGCCGGGTACGTGAGCGGCGAGGAGGAGGAGTAGGCGACCGAGGAGTTGGCCACCGACTCCAGACAGCCGAGCTGCATGAGCCGGTAGCTGTTTGAACCGTCGTGACGTATCTGGAAGATAATAAAGAGACAGGAAAATATATGAGCAGTGTCATTTAGCATCAGCCCGGTGTCTCCTCTCTGCCTCCCAAACACAAAACACACAGCTCACACACTCAAAGCGTTTTTTTCTTCTCTCTTCCTCCACTTGAAACCACCTGAAGGAGATGTCATTTCCACGCGCCTGGGAGGGGAACGAACACGCTGCAACAGGAGCAATCGCTGCTTTACCCTCCCTTTGGCATGCCTGTCACTCCAGCAGCGGTTAAAAAGGCGTGCTGTTATATATTATTATTATTACCGAGCTGCTGGCAAATTCCCGGCCCCGCTGCTCTCGCGCGGATGAGAGGTAAGCAGAGTGAGGCACAGCGGAGAGTTCCGCCCTGAAATGTTCCAATCACACTCTCACGAGCCGCGTTTTTCCTCCACTCATTAAAAGTCTCCGTTTTATCCCACTTCTCATTTTTATTTCTAATCCCCGAGCAGCCCACGAGCTAGGATTCCTCTCAGTCTCAGATCAGAACAAGAACCCGCGCCACTTTATCCAAACATCATATTTATTAAACTTTACGCACAGAAATTCCTAAATTACAGGATATTGAGTCAATAAATGAACCCACCTCTGCGTCGTGGACAAGTCCGGGGAAGGTTGCTGACATTGTGCTTTCTCCAAAGTAGCCCGTGATATTTGTTCTTCCTCCTGGCCCGATCGAATGATGATAATAAGAATAAAAAATGCCTTTAAAATCCCTCCGAAAAAAAGCGCGTTGTGTGGAGAAGTCCCCCCTCGGATACGGTGGAAAGCTGGCGGAACGCGCGCGTCTCCCCTCTGCACGGACGGGGCTGGCTCACGGATTTTGTACTTGCAGGGTATTTCTCGGCTGATGTCGTAGGTCCCTTGGTAATATAGAAGTTTTGAAAATTAAGCATCAGCACTGAGGAATGGGAGGACAATAGACGGAGCGGAGCATCCCAGGAGACACGGAATAAATATTGTATCTTCGCCTTAATAAGGAACCAAGAGCTTCTTTCAACGTTTTCGACGCTTTTTGTGGACATTTTCTCTTTTTCACTCGTTTGTGTTTTCACCAGCGCTGCTGCTCGCTTCACGTCCGTTTGTCTTTTTCCTTTATTTGAAGCAACCAGCTCGGTTGACTGACATGAAAGTGCGGATTTTCAACGGAAATGTAAGTTTGATTTGAAATGTTTTAATTATTTAGATTTTTTTAACCAATGTTTTGACAAAAGAGTAAAACTGCTGGGAAGATAAACGGAAATAGTGTTTTAGTAATGTTTTTCATTTTTTCCGCATCTAATGGGTTTAATCAATTTTGTTGCTTTTAGGATAATTTTCACGTAGAAATAAGGATTTCAAAATAAAAGAACGACATAGTTGTGCTCTTATTTTCAAAACATTACTATTTATTCGATTCGTATTAAAGAAATATTGTTTTTAAATAATATTCTAAATGTGAAATCGATTAATTTTCTGCTAAATCCTTCATTAAAAAGCAATGCTTATATATTTTCCCTATTTTACTATTTTGACTCCTTTTTGAAAATAGCTTTTTGTTCTTTTTGAGGAGAGGGAGGGGTCAGCATGAGTTTTTTCTTTATGCATAACTGAATTGAGTCTTTTTTTAAATGAGCATTGCAAGGCTTTTCCTATATTATTATTATTATTATTATTATTATTATTATTATTATTATTATTATTATTATTATTAATAATACATAAAATTAGAAAAGAAGTGTGTACAGTTTTGGGATAATCTGTGCTTTTGTGCCTTTCTCCTTAAACTCACCTGAGCTCGCGCCCTCGGGGTGGTCCTGCCCAGCTGAACGGAGCCGTGATGGCGTAGAAACAGATGAGTGTTTTTGTTTACTTTTATTTCTTAGTTTTCTGGTCGAATATTACATAAATGAATAAATACATAAAAGCTAGAGGGAGTAATAGGCTAAACAGGCGTGTCTAACTCGAGCCTATAAACGCAGACCATAATAATATAATTAATAACAAACCTTAAGACTGACTGTAAAGGCCTCCTGTTGGACAATATTAACACAAAAACGCAGAAGCCAAAGATTGTGGTGCAGCCTGTAGAGGAGCAAAAGGAAATAAAGGGGCAGGGGATAATCTGGAGGAGGAGAGGAGAGTTCTTGTGCTGTCTATCACATTTGCTGCCATTCAAACCCCAACCAGCAGAGCCAGAGGGAGGGGGGAGTAATAACTCCGAGTCGGAGCGGAGACAAGCCCTAATCAGTCTTGTTTTGGATGTCTTTTTCTCTCCTGCTCAGCTGTAACTGCAACCAAAGCGACTCCCTGATATTATTGAAGTGCAGACTGTGACGCCCAGACCCTGCTGCACTTTAATTAAGACACGGTATTCCCTCCCATCTGTTGCAGCATCCGCCCTAATCTCAGCCCTAATCTGCTGCTGCTGCAATAATAATAATAATAATAATAATAATAATAATGTTTATTTTGCAGATAGGAACATTTGTGCTCTTTATCGATTTTAATTCTTTCCACCTTAAATTTAAAATATCCTTTCTTTTATTCATCACTTTACTTCAAAATACCCACAAATAAGATGAAATATTCCACAAAAGCTTTCCTTTCTTCTTCATCAAGAGGACTATTTAGTCCTCTTTACATTCTAATGTGGAGGAAATAATAAAAAGCAGGAGAAGTGCTCACTACGGCCCTGGCGGAGACACGGGCGGTGCAGGGCCGTCTTAAATAGCCTCTTTTAAAAAGTTCTCAAGGCCTTTTATATTTTAATTAACCGATACCGATTGTTTAGCCTCGAGGCTCGACGTGAAACCTCTGCGCGACCACACCGGTGAAGGCCGGCTGTCGCGCGCCAGGTATTAAAAAGAGGATGGGGAGGGAAGAGGAGGAGGAGGGATGAAGGGGAAGGCCACCAGGCAAAAACGAGAAGCTGAGAGAGAAAGGAAGATCTTTGGTTTCAATTAAGGTGCCTGGAGTAATTCTACACGATCAGATGATCCAATTCTGCGTTTTTGTCTTATTTTAGCCGGAAAACACCAAGAAAAGTTTCAGATTTCAAAATAAAAGCCTGTTTGTTTGATCAAACCGAGTGTGAATAAAATGAAAGCTTTTATTCTAGATCACTGAGCCCAAAAAATCAGATTATTATGACTTTTTATATTTGTGGTGCGCTCAGGGTTAGTCTCGCCGCCGATCCGAAGTACAGTTGCACCTGAGAGGGCTTAACGCCGACCAGTGGCCCCCCAGCAGACGATCTCCGGACGGGAACCGGTCCATCTGCCGCCCGACCAGGCAGAGAAAGGCCCGGAAACCCGGGACAGTAAAGCCCAGAGGCGAATTCAGATCAGCCCCGAGGTTTTCTGGGTAGGAGGGGCGTGTCGTCACAGCAGGAAGTAAAACAAGATTCTCCTATGAGTCATAAGTTGATGATGAATTTTGTAATTTCACCAACCACATTGTTTTAAACAACGAAAACTCAAAAATTAAAAGGTTAAAAACACAGAAAATAACATCTTAAAGCATAATTTAGTATCTGAATGAAATGAAATTTATAAAACCAAAAATAGGTAAAGTAAAAAATTCTATATATTTAACTTCTTTATTGTTAACTTAATATTAGTACATTTTACTTTTATCCTATAACAAATGTCTCAAATTAAAATACATAATAAAAAACGTATTTCTTTTATTGGTCAAAATCAAGTTTACATTAATTAGGACTTGAATATGAGAACAAATGATCCAACATGCGGAATTAGGGTCTCTTACTAATTTCCCACCAATTGTAGTTAAACTCATTTAGCTCTGACAGCAGCCGCTCATTTTCAACCAGTTTAGAAAAAAAGCAACTTTTGATGGAAAACCCCACATTTAAAAACATTTAAATTCATATGTGAGTCCACCCTGCTGCCACTAAAGGGCCCGAGGCGCACCATGTTTACAGGAAACTGTCATTTCATGACTCAGACTTGTTCTGTTTTAAATGTGCAAATTTTTAAAATAAGCACCAATTCCAGAAGAGAACCACGAGATCACGTTTATCAGACCTGAATGGTTTAAAGAGTGAGCCACAAGTTATCCATAATAGATTATAGCCTGCAGCCATTTAATCTGGCCTATTACTGCCGTGTAATCCCCATGTAGGCCGGATTTTTAAACAACTTTAAGGATGTTGTGTCAGAGCCTCAGATCCGCTTAGAGAGTTTGTCTTGAGGTAAAATGAGAGTAAAGATTTTCTTTAACGTTGCTGCGTGACGCTTCCAGCCTGCGCGCGCACATGTTGGCCTTGTTTACGAGTCTGTTGTGGGTTTTTAATCAGCCTCCCGGTCAGACACCGGCCTCATATGGCCGCCAGCGTCCGTTAAGTCGGTGCTGCCACCTTTTCCAGCCAAAATAACGTCTGACACCACCCCCAGAAAACATGTTTGTCCTCCATCAGTTTAATGAAAAAGTAATTAAGAAAACGGTCTGACCTACATATAAGATGCGCCTCGGAAGGAAGCACAGGTTAATATGCTAATATGGATCTGCTAATTGTGGGGATTTACTTTTTTTCGCGCGCGGGGGGGGGGGGGGGGGGGGGACGCGTCACGGCTTGTTTACGTCTTCAAATTAATTTCCCTTCATGCAGCGCGTGAGGTGAGGGGGAGAACAGGTGGTCGGACCCTTAAAGGGTTAAAACACCCAAAAGTCTGGATTAAAACCACATGAAATACGTCAGCTGCTATTATATTTTAATTATCTCCCCCTGGGTAACGCCCCCTGCACCCCCACCCCGTTAGAGCTGCAGGACTTACAGATGAGAAGTGCAGGACCTCCACCCTTTACCTGCAATCTTCGGGTTGTTTCGCCGCAGTTTTCCTAATTAATCCCGAAGTCAGCTCCAGGAGTTCAATCCAGGTCAGACACGTGTCATCTGCTGCGAAAACCGCAAAGAAAAGGCCAATCTGCTTCCAACGGACTCCACTTAATAATCCCGCAGATAACAAACAAGCATGCATGACCTTCTTATAATAAAACAGCAGAGTGGCGTCTTTTCCTTCATGCAGCTTTAAAAAAAAACAAACACATGAAATTAAAACGATGTTTGAGGACTCTTCTTCTGTTTTTTTTTAATCCAAGCCATCAGTGAATGTTGTCCTGCGCTGAATGATTAACAGTAATTTTAATAAACGATCACAGAACCGAAGCTGTAGAATTGATCTGGAAAACTTAACTCCAGCAGCTGTTGGATTAGCGCGAGCCTGCTGCATGTGCGCGTGTCTGTGCGCGTCGATCGATGTTCATTAACTTCTCTTTTCAGGAGTTTCTGAGGTGCTGCTGAAGATCACACGGAAGCTAAAAGTCTTTCTGACTGCGTTTCCCATCCAGATTGAGGCGAAACAATCAAAAACTTTGAGGTTTTCATCAACTCCTCGTGAGATCCTGCACGTGGAAATTCCAATTAGAAAACGCAAAAGATTGTTGGAAATTTTAGTTTTTGCTGTTTTCTCAGACAGCTTCCATTGTGTCTGTGGGATTTCACGTGCATTTAAATCCTTCTGCAGGGCTTCAAAATAAAATCCTGCTGACATATGTGCCTTATTGCTTTAGAAGTGGCTCCGGGCTCTCTGAATTTTGCGCTTTAGTGCAAGAGTTAAACGGATCTCTGAGAGTTGGATTAATCTCACATGCATGTTGAGGCTCTAACTGAAAAACTGGCATCTGTGGATAAATTAAATATTGGGGGATCATGCTCATTGGATCTGACAGGAGTGTAGCTTCTTGCTTATTGTGGATGCAATGTTGCTTCTAAATTGATTTGCGGATCATCTCTTGAAGCTAGGACACAGAAATGACAGTTGTAATATGTTTTGGTTGGTGGGAAGCAGCGTTTCAATAGCAAATTATTCATTTGAGCCTAATTTTTCTTTTATGTCTCATCACTTTTTGATTTTAAAACCAACACCATTTTAATCTTGCCAGCAAACGGGCCTTTTCTTGCAACAATTTGTGGTTTTTAAGAGGTTTATCAACTTTTTTTGTTGTAATTAGAAATTTTAGGTGCCAAAACTGATCTAATCTATTTATAAAACTATATTTTATGATTAATGCAAGATGCAAACTTAAAATCCACATGAAACAGAGTCTTTTTGTTTTGTTTATTCCTAATTTTTGTTTTGCTTTTTAATTTTTTGGTCACTGATTTTTTTTAAACTAACTATGTATTCGCAGATAGTGTGTGCTTATGTTGCTTTTAGGAGATTGTATTTATTTTCTGTGGTCAAAACTACAAAAAAGGTGTTTTTTTGAGGGGAAACTCATTCAATAAAGTAGTAAAAATGTTCCTAATCATGCAGCAGCATCTAAGAAATGTCATTGTTTTAATTACATTTCTTATATGTGTTTAAATAAAGTTGCATCAACGACAGGAAACAGTGCTGAGTGAGATTTTAAAACTTCCTGCTGTGCATTCATGTCTTCCTGTCTTGCTCTTCTTGTCCCCTCCAGCAGAGTGCGCCACTACGGCAGTGCAGCCTGAGGGGAGATTAACCTGCAGGTCTCTGAGAAATGAACACACACACACACACACACACACACACACACACACACACACACACACACACACACACACACACACACACACACACACACACACACACACACACACACACACACACACACACCAGTTGTATCCAATCCAGTAAATGTACACTTGCAAGTGGGGTTGAGGCGATACAGGTTCACTGACTTTGATAGTGTAATTCCTGTGTAATCTCTGTAATCTTTTAAAGCAGAGCTGTTTGAATATATGTTGTGTGTGTGTGTGTGTGTGTGTGTGTGTGTGTGTGTGAGAGCTGATGTGTGCTGCGTACATTGAATTAGCAGGGATGAAGCAGAGGCCGAGGCTGAGGCCAAAAGAAAAATCTTTAACAACCAGACGATTCGGCCACCCACCCTTTCAATTTCTTAGACGAGTGCAGATTTGAATTTTCTTACCTCTTATTTATTTATTTGTTTGTTTGTGGTCGTGTGTGGGAAACAGGACTGATGGTTTTGGGATCCCATGACCTCTCTGACCTGCTGTATTGTTGTACTGTTTATTTACATTTATCTAACAACTGATTGTATTTTGTGTCTGGAATACAGAAATTCACAATAAAGCCTTGAAAAAATGATGAAAATCTTTGCGTTTCATTGAAAAAAAAAACACTTCACCTGAATTTTAGCTCCTTATCAAACTTAAATAAACCATCAATCAGCATCTTGGGCTGAAGTTACTTTCTGAGAGAAAGAAGTAATTTCCTCTTACTGAATGTCCTTTTCGAGTATCGAGAACTCCCAGCGGAGGTGAAGGGTGAGTTGAGTAAACCGGAGCTGTAATTAGACTTTCTGTTGGAATCTAACATTCACTGACGTCTGCATCCATCATTTGTGATAAATGTCGTTTTACCAAAAGCTTCTGTAGAAAATGAGTCAGTAATAGAGCTAAATGTTTATGGATGTTTTGATTGGTTAATGCTGCAGGTGTTGACACTCAGACTCCAGTGGGAACAGAAGTGACCAGCAGAAGAGGACGTGACCTCACCAGCATCACTTTGTGTTTGCAGAAGTGGATGTTACACGTGTAAAGATGTTTACGTTTGATCTTGCCGCTTCCTGCATCCTCTGGTGCAAACTGTCCTCTGTCACACATAAAAGTCAACATGGCCGTTCACCAGAATGACTTCAGGAGTACAGAAGAAAGCCTTTTGGGTCAAATTTGAAAAGAAAATCAGATTTCTGCAGCTCAGACTGTTGCAAATAGTCAGATCTGAGCAACTTTTTCATGCAGTGAATCTGGATGCTTGCTTGTGAGTACTTACCCCCTATCCCAGTATATGTCAAATATTTTAATGGTTCAGTGACATTCTCAGATATTCAGTCTATTCTGCTTATTTATTAAATAAAAACTCTGCATATAGTCTAAAAAAGGCAGGTTTAAGGATTAAGGTGCAACCGGGGACTCGGTTTTTGTTCCAGCAAACTGTGCAGAATCAGTGGAGAGCAGTTTTATCAAAACCTTTCAAACATCAGCCTCACTCAGACAACAGGGATGGCTTGTTAGAAGGTGTTGCATGAGTCGGTCAGAATAAACCTGCATGCTTGCAAAGATAACATGACTTCACGTCGAGCTGAAAATGAGAAAGGACAGCATTCTGTGTACATTTTAAAGAAGAGAGAGAAATCATTTGCTGTATTCATTGGTGCTTTAGTCAGCAGTGAGTGGTCATTTTAGGTAAACAATGAGTAAAAGAGACATTACAAAAGTTACAAACTACCCCTGTAAAATCCCCCCCCCCCCCCCCCCCCCAAACATCAATAGCAACTTCAGCCTTTGACTCAATGATTAAAATACAATTTTAAACACCATTAGAGCTTTTCTTCATAGAAAAAACCGGAAAATGAAATCTGAAAGCCACCCGCCTGTTTTTGAGAGAACAGTAACACAAATAGCTGCTTTATAACAGTCGATTGAAGTTACTGAGCCCGCTGAAAGGAAAGGAAAAGCTGCCTCCAGTTCAGTGGCAATGAAAGGATTCTTCAGGCTGGAAACGTAGGTTCTGATTGCACCGCAGACACAGGAACGTGCAGAACAGAAGCTGCTGGTTAAACACGTCTTTATATTTGTAGGATGTTTTCTTCCCAGCAGGTTAAAAAGCAGATTTCTCCACTCAGTTATGATATTAGGCTGGTTTATTAGCACAAACCGCTACGACCTTTACAGTCATAAGAGCGTCTCCAGCTTCATTTTCCCTAAATAAAATCCAATCGTGAAACACACTTGAAGCTCCCCATTAAGGTAAATACTTAAGTTTTACATAAAACCTATAAAGTTGTAGCTGCTTACATTATGAAATACATTTTCTAAAACTTATCAGCATTTTCACATCTTTTTTTTCACTCTGGCTTAATGAAACTTAATTACACCGCATTTAATTGTGACTTACTGAATTTATTTTATTAGGACAAAAGACCACTTATTTATTTACTTTAACATAAACATGGACGTTAAGGATATAACATCTTTGGTACGTTCATTCTGTGTCTCATCTACATTACTTGGTTGTTCTTTTCACACGAGAGTTGTTTTTCATCACTGCGGTCTTCCTCGGAGCTTCGCCGCTGTTGTCGGCATCACTTCCTTCGGAGTCGCCTTCTGCTGCCCGCATTCTCCTCGCCGATGACACAGTCCCATGCGTGATCAAACGTGTAGACTCATCTCTGTTCATGGTTGTGTGTTCACGTGTCCTTATTGCAACGGCTTCCTAATCCATCTTTAAGATCCTTGTTCCATCCCAGTCCATTATATGGTTTTCCCTTGTGCAGTGGTCGGTTTTGGCTAATTTATTTATTGTACTTTACACTTCAATAAACATTACAGTATCATAGAACACTTGTTAATCAATACCTTAGCAGCAGTTTCTAGTAGGAATGATTGCCTTGCAAGTCATTCTCGGGGGTGAAAATATACTGGTGCAACATTTCCAGGAACTAGCAGTGATCCACATCACAGCTGAGCTTCAGACGGCAGGTACTGAAATTTTATTTCGTGATATTCAGATAAGGTGACTCCTCCTTGAACCGTCACCTTATCGTGGTGGAGGAGTTTGAGTGCCCTAATGATCCTAGGAGCTATGTTGTCTGGGGCACTTAGTGCCCCTGGTAGGGTCTCCCATGACAAATTGGTCTTAGGTGAAGGGTGAGACAAAGAACGGTTCGAAGGATCTTTCATGGCGGTGAAAACGAAGAGTCGGAGTACCCGGCCCGGAGGGTTACCGGGGTCCCACCCTGGAGCCAGGCCTGGGGTTGGGGCCCGTGAGCGAGCGCCTGGTGGCCGGGCTTTCGCCCATGGGGCCCGGCCGGGCCCAGCCCGAACCGGATACATGGGCTCGTCCAACTGTGGACCCACCACCCGCAGGAGGAACATGAAGGGTCCGGTGCAATGTGAATCGGGTGGCAGACCAAGGCGGGAGCCTTGGCAGTCCAATCCCCGGACAAGGAAACTAGTTTTTGGGACATGGAACGTCACCTCGCTGGCGGGGAAGGAGCCGGAGCTTGTGGCAGAGGTTGAGCGGTACCGGCTAGATATAGTCGGACTCACCTCGACACATTGCATTGGCTCTGGAACCCGAGACCTGGAGAGGGGTTGGACACTCTACTTTGCTGGAGTTGCTCCGGGTGAGAGGCGGAGGGCTGGGGTTGGCTTTTTGTTAGCCCCGAGACTCTCTGCCTGTGTGTTGGGGTTTACCCCGGGGGACAAGAGGGTAGCTTCCTTGCGCCTTCGGGTCGGGGAACGGGTCCTGACTGTTGTTTGTGCTTATGGGCCAAATATCAGTTCAGAGTACCCACCCTTTTTGGAGTCCCTGGGACGAGTGCTAGATAGTGCTCCATCAGGGGACTCCATTGTCCTGCTGGGGGACTTCAATGCTCACGTGGGCAATGACAGCTTGACCTGGAGGGGTGTGATTGGGAGGAACGGCCCACCTGATCAGAACTCGAGCGGTGTTTTGTTATTGGACTTCTGTGCAAGCCGCAGTTTGGCCATAACGAACACCATGTTCGAACATAAGGATGCCCACCGGTACACTTGGTACCAGGGCAGCCTAGGTCACAGGTCGATGATAGATTTTGTAGTCGTATCATCTGACCTGCGACCGTATGTTTTGGACACCCGAGTGAAGAGAGGGGCGGAGCTGTCAACTGATCACCACCTGGTGGTGAGTTGGATCAGATGGCAAGGGAACATGCCGCGTAGACCTGGCAGACCCAAACGCATAGTGAGGGTCTGCTGGGAACGCCTGGCAGAAGAACCTGTCAAGACGGTCTTCAACTCCCACCTCCGGCAGAGCTTTGACCACGTCCCGAGAGCAGTGGGGGACATTGAGTCCGAGTGGGCCTTGTTCCACTCTGCGATTGTCGAGGCGGCTGTTGCTAGCTGTGGTCGTAAGGTGGCCGGTGCCAGTCGTGGTGGCAACCCCCGTACCCGCTGGTGGACACCAGAGGTTCGGGGAGCCGTCAGGCTGAAGAAGGAGGCCTACAGGGCGTGGCTGGTCTGTGGGTCTCCGGAGGCAGCAGACAGGTACCGGATAGCCAAGCGGGGTGCAGCAGTGGCAGTTGCCGAGGCAAAATCTCGGGCGTGGGAGGAGTTTGGTGAGGCCATGGAGAAAGACTATCGATCGGCTCCAAAGAGGTTCTGGCAAACTGTCCGGCGCCTCAGGAGAGGAAGGCAGCAACTCGCTCACACTGTTTACAGTGGGGATGGGGAGCTGCTGACGTCAACTGAGGCTATAGTCGGACGGTGGAAGGAATACTTTGAGGAGCTCCTCAATCCCACCAATGCGCATTCCGAGGAGGAACCAGAGCTGGGAGGCCTGGGGATGGACTGTCCGATCTCGGGGGCAGAAGTTGCTGAGGTAGTCAAACAACTACACAGCGGCGGAGCCCCGGGGGCGGATGAGGTTCGTCCTGGGTATCTTAAGGCTATGGATGTTGTAGGGCTGTCATGGTTGACACGTCTCTACAACATTGCGTGGTCATCGGGGGCAGTTCCTAGGGAGTGGCAGACCGGGGTGGTGGTCCCCATCTTTAAGAAGGGTGACCTGAGGGTGTGTTCCAACTATAGGGGGATCACACTCCTCAGCCTCCCTGGAAAGGTCTACTCCAAGGTACTGGAGAGGAGGGTCCGATCGATAGTTGAATCTCAGATAGAGGAGGAGCAATGTGGTTTTCGTCCTGGCCGTGGAACTGTGGACCAGCTCTATACCCTTGCAAGGGTGATGGAGGGGGCATGGGAGTTTGCCCAACCAATCCACATGTGCTTTGTGGATTTGGAGAAGGCTTATGACCGTGTCCCCAGGGGCACCCTGTGGGGGACGCTCCAGGAGTATGGGGTGGGTGGCTTTCTGTTAAGGGCCATTCAGTCCCTTTACCAGAGGAGCGTGAGTTTGGTCCGCATAGCCGGTAGTAAGTCGGACCTGTTCCCAGTGAGGGTTGGACTCCGCCAGGGCTGCCCTTTGTCACCGGTTCTGTTCATCACTTTTATGGACAGAATTTCTAGACGCAGCCGTGGTGTGGAGTGTGTCGAGTTTGGTGGCAGGAGAATCTCGTCTCTGCTTTTTGCGGATGATGTGGTCCTCCTAGCTTCATCCAGCTCTGACCTTCAGCTCTTGCTGGGTAGGTTCGCGGCCGAATGTGAAGCGGCTGGGATGAGGATCAGCACCTCCAAATCTGAGACCATGGTTCTCGACCGGAAAAGGGTGGCTTGCCACCTCCGGGTCGGGGGAGAGGTCCTACCTCAAGTGGAGGAGTTTAAGTATCTCGGGGTCTTGTTCACGAGTGAGGGTAGGAGGGATCGGGAGATCGACAGGCGGATTGGTTCGGCGTCTGCAGTGATGCGGACGCTGACCCGATCTGTCGTGGGGAAGAGGGAGCTGAGCCAGAAAGCCAGGCTCTCGATTTACCGGTCGATCTACGTCCCAATCCTCACCTATGGTCATGAGCTTTGGGTAATGACCGAAAGAACGAGATCGCGGATACAAGCGGCCGAAATGAGTTTCCTCCGTAGGGTGGCCGGGCTCAGCCTTAGAGATAGGGTGAGGAGCTCGGACATTCGGGAGGGACTCGGAGTAGAACCGCTGCTCCTCCGGATCGAAAGGAGCCAGTTGAGGTGGTTTGGGCATCTGGTCAGGATGCCTCCTGGACGCCTCCCTGGGGAGGTGTTTCGGGCATGTCCTGCCGGCAGAAGGCCCCCGGGTCGACCCAGGACACGTTGGAGAAGTTACATCTCCAATCTGGTCCGGGAACGCCTTGGGGTCCTGCCGGAGGAGCTGGTGGACAAGGCCGGGGAGAGGACGGCCTGGAGCTCCCTAGTTGGGATGCTGCCCCCGCGACCCGGACCCGGATAAGCGGAGGAAGACGAGACGAGAGACGAGACGAGACGATATTCAGACATCTTTCATCTGATTGGCTAACAGCAACACGACTACCACTGACTCTGTTTGCTCTGCGACGTTGATGTTTTATCTCCACAAATAACACAAACCTGGAGGAGTTATGCTGTGTGGTGGAGTTGCTAATGCTAACGGTTAGCTTCTTCCAGCTGAGACGTTCTCTACTGTTTCCTGGACGCTAAACCAACAACAGCCTTCCCCGTCATGAGTAAAGATGGGTGAGGCCATGAGTGTTAAGTGACAGTGTGACATAGATCTATCAGGATTTTCTAATCCTAGAGTTTCTAATGCAGGACATAAGTGTAGGAGACTATTTTCATGTTCAGCCTTCATGAAAAATTCAGAGTCACCGATTATAATTAAAAAAAATCATTGAAATGGGTTTTCACCTTTAAAGTTAGTTTGTGTTGCATGCCGATTTTACCCTACAAAGATCGAGCAACATAGACTCCTTCCATGTTCTTTTCCCCTTTAATTCATACAGTTTCTAGCCTGAAACACCATTTATCATGAGATTAAATGTATATCTTTGGTTTCCAAATATTATGTAACTCATCTTATGTACATTTAATGGCAATTCTTCTTCGATCTCCTCCATCTTCAGCATTTCATGTTCTTTTTTGACTATTTAGACATTTTTCCCAGTCGTTCCCACTGATAAATATTTAAACATCACCTAAAAATAACTCATTTCATTTTGTTAGTTGTTACTTTACATATGTCATTCATATCTAATGTAATTCATTAATGCCCCAACACAGAACCCTGGGGCACTCCACTGGATGCTTGTTTTATGGTAGATTTTACATCTCAAATAGTCTGATGCTTTATTTTCCTAGTATTTAACAACCAGATGTGTTTGTTAAATGTCTCACTTAATCTGTAAAAGGTTTGCAAAACTGCACTTTATTTTCACTTTTCCTAAATAAGTCAAAACTGTTTCTGGTGGATTTCTGAAAAAGATCCTGCTAAGTGAAAATTTTGTAAATTATTTATTGGAGCAAACCTATTGATCTGTTTGAACCAGCCTGTCACAAAGATTTCAAATTGTACATGCAAACAACAAAAACTGCATTTTAAATGGTTTAGTAAATGAAGTTTGTTTGTGGTCCAGCCTAAGAGCCACAGCAACAAGGCGCATGTGGCCCCAGAGCCGCAGGTTGCAGACCCCATCTGGTTATGCTTCTTGTAACTTCTCTTCTTTTTGTGTATCTTAGCTGACTGAGACACACTTTTAGCCAAAAACATGACTAGAAAAGAGATTTTAATTAACTATTGTCACAAAATTAAAACCATTAAGTCATTAAAAATGGACCAAGTCACGGGCCGACAAACCCAATCATCGCTTCTCTTCTTGCAAAAAAAAAAAACAACAACAACCAGAGATCAACATCTTGCCTTTCTCCCTTCCAGGCTTCCATTAGCCTTATTGATTTCTCCCGCTTTCAGATGCAACAGCCTCACAGACCTCTTTATTTGGCCCGTAATGCTTTTGTTTATCTTCAAACGCAAGAGAGGAAGATCTGAGGCAAAGAGAAACGCAGCAGACTGAGCAGAGAAGCAACGGGAGATGCGGTAAAACTTGTCGGCGGAGTTGGTCAATTATACCAGACTCCCCCAGCTTTCCATCCTGTGGTCGAGCTCATACTCTGTTCTTTTAATTCACGCGCTGCCAGAGAAAACCTGTTTACTGTGCAACGGCGGTGTCAACCACAGCTTACATGCAGGCACCTGAGATCACACACTTGCTGCTTTGTGGCAAGAAAAACACCCACATTACACACACTCGCACACCGCAACACACACACACATACCACAACAACAGTGATGTGAGCGTATAAGTAGGGGGATGACTGCTGCTGTATAATTACCAGGGAAGTCTCCTGATGTGGAACCTTTGCTGTTCTCACAACGAACCTATTTACCGTAGCAAACCATCAAACACCTGCCACATGCACACACACACACACACACACACACACACACACACACACACACACACACACACACACACACACACACACACACACACACACACACACACACACACACACACACACACACACACACACACACACACACACACACACACACCATTTCAAAGAATGCAGAGAAATAAACAGAGACGAGAGCACACAACCTCTTCTCACCTCTGGGAATTTTACTATTCCGTACTTCTCTGCTTCTCGCATCCCTCTATCTCTCCCTCTCTCTCTCTCTCTCTCACACACACACACACACACACACACACACACACACACACACACACACACACACACACACACACACACACACACACACACACACACACACACACACACACACACACACACACACACACACACACACACACACACACCTTTCCTGCCTCTCTTCGTTTCTTCATCTCTTCCTGTGCTCCTTTGTCTCCCTGATTATGCAGTCGATCCCAGGGTGCTCCACTCACTGAGATCATCCACCTGTCAATCTGAGACACACACATGCATGCACACACTTTTTATTTTTTGCACACATCATTCCACCAGTGATATTGATACAGAGGAAATATTAATGACTTCACTCACCTGCAATACACTGCTGTGTCTTGCACTTCCAACACTGGGCCATGCAATTCATCAAGACACAGTTCTGGAAACTTCCAGTCAAATGGAAACAAAAGAGAGTGGTGGTGAAATAACGCTGAGTGCTTTGTCCCTGAACACACACACACACACACACACACACACACACACACACACACACACACACACACACACACACACACACACACACACACACGCACGCACGCACGCACGCACGCACGCACGCACGCACGCACACGCACGCACACACATACACAAAAACACATGTCAAAAGGTGTCATAGTGGTAAGAAATGAAAGATGGCGTGTAATTTTAGCACATCTTTTAACACGTGCCACAGTTGTTTTTTGTGTACTTTGACATATATTTTTGCTTATTATGTGCAAAATGGTGCACTCTCAGATTTTTTTTATTGAAGAAAATGTTACTGTTAAATCCTCACATCCTAAAAAACACAGGGATGATGAAGATTAGAGGTTCATTTGAGCGTGAGACATAAAAATGTCGCAGAAAATCCATCTGAGTCATAGCTTTCAACTGCATATTGTATTATTTCATGTATATTTCAGTGCACCGTTGCATGTTTAGATGCACACGTTAGGAGCAGAACTCCCGACAAGTCTCACAACAAGAGGTATGAGTCAATATGAGTATTAAAGGCAGAACAGCAGGTTTTCATTTTTAATTCACAAACTGTTCTTCAAACCAGGTCTCAGACTCACCGAAGGTTTCAGAAAGTAGACTTTAAAGTAACACAGAGCAGTTTCCTGCTCCTCTGCCCTACTGGTTAAAAGTGGAATTACAACTGTTGTGAACAACCCTGCAGCAGGCTGCTGTAGCTAGCGCTAACAACGAGCTAACACTAACACCAGCCAGCCAGTACTAAAGTAAACCACAAAGTAGAAAGATCCACACTGTCGGACAAAAATATTATTACTTACAAATCAAGTAGCAACAAAGCCAGGTCACAATCAGCCTGTGATTCTGTAGCCTCCTTTAGCTCCCTCAAGTTAGTGTAGGCTACACTGATGTTCACTCAGGTTTTTGCTCTTTGCTGCACCTTCAAAGACATTACTCTCTTACTTTTACTTCCAGGCTCTGCCATGATGCCAACAGAAAATGCAAACTTCTTCTTTTTCTTCATCTTGTAGAACTGAAAATGCTAACCGCTAGCATTACAGCTAAGTGCCATAAAGCAAGTATATAGGACACCTACCTGCTCCACAAAACTGTAAAGTGTGGTATCTGGCTAGCAGAGGGCAGCAAAGTGGTGTCAAATAAGGAAGTGGTCACGTTTCAAACTCACCAATCACTGAGCTCTAGCTTAATGTTTAAAAAACTATCTATTGTTACTTTAAACCATAGTGTTAAGGATTAAAGAATAACTTTTACTTTTGCATGTGTTTGTCTTCAGAACCTACAGAAACATGTTGGCAGGAAAATGTATTATGAAATAGACCTCTATTATTCTCATAACTAATTAAACAGATGTTGATTGTCTAGTTTGATTGTCTATTTCCACAAAATAGAACAAATTACTTCAGTTACTTTTGAGCCTTTATAGGACGTTGGCCCTGTTCTGGTAAAATAAATCCCCAATAAAACACACAGACAAATTAAATAAACATTATTTTTGAACAGTATAAATAATAATACGACACTTGAGAATAATCTAGCTAATTTTAGAACATTAGTAAACCATAAATCATTTTTACATAAGCAGATTATTGTGGAAAATGTTTGAAAAGTTATTGAACAAAATATTCTATTTCTGATCAAATATAAATTATTATAATATGCCTAAATGTCACCTTCCTGTTCATCATCATCATCACTGATGGCTAGACTGGTTGGTGCAATAACTGTCCTCCCTTTTACAGAGAAATCTTAGTTTAAAACGGCAAAAAATGTTCAATATTATAATTGTTATTAATACTGTTACATGAATATTAGGATTGTGTCTAAAAAAGCAGATTTGACCTAAAAGTATAATTTCTTTAACTTGTTCAGGGCGTATTTTCAAATATGGCAGATTTATTTTTCATGCTAAGATTTCACCGACTTTATTGAGTTTAACATTTCCAACGCATTTATCCTTATTTGGCACAACTAGTCAACCTGATGGGAGAGTTTCATAAACCTATCATCGTTAGTTTTGGAGATCTGACCGTAAACACGAGAGGAGACCGAGGAGTTTTCTGGCTCTGCAATATTTGGTGCATTACAGCTCTGCACTGATTGGTGGAATGATGCCATGAGTATAACGTGTCTAAATATAGACGTTTATTTCTTCATTTAGACACTTTTAAAGGATATTCACCGTCCCGTTAGACGCAGTGAACAGAACTGGTGTCCCTAATTCACTAAAACTTTTGAGGTCAAATTAGGTCATAGCTCAACGAACCCAAAACAACGAAACTTCATTGCTTCTTTCAGCGTTTTTTTTTTTTTTAACTTTTTGACTCATTAGTAACATTTTTGAATGTTTACATGCACTGAAATCATTTAAATGTGCACACTTCCTGTTTTAAATGCTGCATGTTTTCCATTTCTCTTCAGATCAGTAAGCATGACATGATGTCATGCCTCTTTCCAAAAATAAAACAAAACTGGGTAGCAGTTTTGCATTTACTTTACCAACTTTAAAGCCATACATGTTTCGGTGCACATGCACAACACTGACTTCAACATGCGATAGCTGTAAAATAACTTATTCATTAAGTTAATTTAAAACAACCAGAAGTGACCTGAAGGTTGTAATGAAAAGCTCATTGAATACAATAAAGTAAAAGGAAACTAAACATATTTACTTGTGTTTTTAGAGGTTAAAAATATGAGAAACACTCAAATTTTATAAAAAAGGAAGTTTTTTCCACAGATTTTGGGCCACAGAAACAAAAGCATCTCCCCTTAGGTGGTCCAGCTTCTCCTTCAGTTAGCATTTATAGCTTTAAAAATCAAAAAATACCTAATTATGGCTTTAACAGAAGCTTCTACTTTGCCTTTCTCAACTCAATTCGATGCAATTGAGAACATAAAACAATTCTTTGCTGATGACACTGTGAGTTAAATGAAGCCTGAAGTACAAATATTGTTCAGAATGATTTTCACTCAACTTGTTTTAATGTTCAAAAGGCAAAGTTTATTGTCTAGATAAAAAAAATCAAATGTAAAAAAAGACAAGGGATGAGGTCCTGCCTCAAATGGAGGAGTTTAAGTTTCTCAGGGTGTTGTTCATGAGTGAGGGAAAGGTGCTGCATCTGCAGTGATGCGGTGGTTGTACCGGCCTTTCGTGGTGAGGAGAGAGCTAAGCTGGAAGGCAAACCTCTTGATTTATCGGTCGATCTATGTTCCTACCCTCACCTATGGTCACGAGCTTTGGGTAGTGACCGAAAGAATGAGATCACGGATACAAGCGACCGAAATGAGTTTTCTCCAAAGGATGGCTGGGCTCTCCCTTAGAGATAGGGTGAGAAGCTCAGTCATCTGGGAGGGGCTCAGAGTAGATCCGCTGCTCCTCCACATGGAGAGGAGCCAGTTGAGGTGGCTCGGGCATCTGGTCAGGATGCCTCCTGGACGCCTCCCTGGTGAGGTTTTCCGGGCACGTCCAACCGGGAGGAGACCTAAAGGAAGACCTAGGACACGGTGGAGGGTCTAGAGGCTGGGCAATGCCTTAGGATTCCCCTGGAGGAGCTGGCCCAAGTGGCTAGGAAACTTACTCTCAGCAGTTGGATGAAACAAAACTTAAAACATAGATTAGTGCAAATAAAAGATTAGCAGAAGCGGCAGGGTCTGTTTGGACTCCATCAGATATATAAGTTCTACATTTCATCACAAAAGTCTTTATATCCTCATCAGATCTTTAAAAGTGTTCGCATTTAGTACAAAAAGCTCACCTTTGGTTTATTTCCCTAAACCATTCTTCTTCTTTTTTTTGTCCATGTGTGAATCAGTGGGTTAAATAATGATCAGATCTAAAGAAAAGTAAAATGATGCCTGTGATTTGTGGTTCATGGAAACTCCAGCATCACATTTAGACCATAGTCCATTTCTCAGTAACTCAACACACCATATAGTTCACTCACCAACAGACAGACAGACTTCACCTTGTCTCCTTAGCTCATTTCATTCCTCATCCTCACTATCAAGCTCTCTGAGATCCTGGGCCATAGCCTCCTGTGCTCTGATTGCAGGGGTTGCCATGGCAACACAGTGGTCTTGTGGCCCTGAATGTACGCAGAAGCACACACACACACACACACACACACACACACACACACACACACACACACACACACACACACACACACACACACACACACACACACACACACACACACACACACACACACACACACACACACACACACACTTACTCTTCCTGTCTGTCTCTTCATGCATACATATTTGGAGCTACAGGTGCCCCCAAAAGTATCATCCTTCCTGGCTTTGATTGACACACTCGAGGGGCTGTGGATCACAATTAGTGATGCGGCTAATTTCCCACAATGCCCTGCAGCCACTGGGCACCCATTGCGCCCGCAGCCAGCCCATCAATATTCATGAGAAATCTGATGAATATGTAAATAGCAAAAAAAAAAAAAAAAAGATGAGGGATGGTAACCAGGTGAACAGCTCACCACTCTGAGGCTGCTGCACAAAAAAGATGACCAAGAAGTGACGACTGGCAGGAAAAAGGCTTCTTAGGGTGTAAAAAATCTAAAATGATCATTAAAAATAAGCTTCAAATTTACAAGAAACTTCATTTTTTAAAATATGACATTCCTTCGTCTCATCTTGATTGATTTAAACCATCTTCAAGTTTATTAATGTTTGCTTGAATTTTACTAACTGAACTGCAGATTATTAAATAATTCTGAATCAAATTTAACTATCCATCCGATTATCCGTCTATCCATCCAAGCATCCATCTATCTATCCATCCAAGCATCCGTCTATCCATCCAAGCATCCATCTATCTATCCATCCAAGCATCCGTCTATCCATCCAAGCATCCGTCTATCTTTCCATCCAAGCATCCGTCTATCCACCCAAGCATCCATCTATATTTCCATCCAAGCATCCGTCTATCCATCCAAGCATCCGTCTATCTATCCATCCAAGCATCCGTCTATCTTTCCATCCAAGCATCCATCTATCTTTCCATCCAAGCATCCGTCTATCCATCCAAGCATCCGTCTATACATCCAAGCATCCATCTATACATCCAAGCATCCATCTATACATCCAAGCATCCATCCATCCAAGCATCCATCTATCCATCCAAGCATCCGTCTATCCATCCAAGCATCCGTCTATCTTTCCATCCAAGCATCCGTCTATCCATCCAAGCATCGTCTATCTTTCCATCCAAGCATCCGTCTATCCATCCAAGCATCCATCTATCTTTCCATCCAAGCATCTGTCTATCCATCCAAGCATCCGTCTATCTATCCATCCAAGCATCCGTCTATCTTTCCATCCAAGCATCCGTCTATCTTTCCATCCAAGCATCCGTCTATCCATCCAAGCATCCATCTATCTTTCCATCCAAGCATCCGTCTATCCATCCATCTATCCATCCAAGCATCCCTTCTATCCATCCAAGCATCCATCCATCTATCCATCCAACCATCCATCCATCTATCTATCCAAGCATCCATCCATCTATCCATCCAAGCATCCATCCATCTATCCATCCAACCATCCATCCATCCAAGCAACCATCTATCCATCCAAGCAACCATCTATCCATCCAAGTATCCATCTATACATCCAAACATCCATTTATACATCCAAGCATCCATCTATCCATCCAAGTATCCATCTATACATCCAAGTACCCATCTATCCATCCAAGTATCCATCTATACATCCAAGTACCCATCTATACATCCAAGCATCCATTTATACATCCAAGCATCCATCTATCCATCCAAGTATCCATCTATACATCCAAGCATCCATTTATACATCCAAGCATCCATCTATCCATCCAAGTATCCATCTATACATCCAAGTACCCATCTATCCATCCAAGTATCCATCTATACATCCAAGTACCCATCTATCCATCCAAGCATCCATCTATCCATCCAAGTATCCATCTATACATCCAAGCATCCATTTATACATCCAAGCATCCATCTATCCATCCAAGTACCCATCTATCCATCCAAGCATCCATCTATCCATCCAAGTATCCATCTATACATCCAAGTACCCATCTATCCATCCAAGCATCCATCTATCCATCCAAGTATCCATCTATACATCCAAGCATCCATTTATACATCCAAGCATCCATCTATACATCCACGCATCCATCTATACGTCCAAGCATCCATCTATCCATCCAAGCATCCATCTATCCATCCAAGCATCCATCTATACATCCAAGCATCCATCTATACATCCAAGCATCCATCTATACATCCAAGCATCCATCTATCCATCCAAGTATCCATCTATACATCCAAGCATCCATTTATACATCCAAGCATCCATCTATACATCCACACATCCATCTATACATCCAAGCATCCATCTATCCATCCAAGCATCCATCTATCCATCCAAGCATCCATCTATCCATCCAAGCATCCATCTTTACATCCAAGCATCCATCTATACATCCAAGCATCCATCTATCCATCCAAGTATCCATCTATACATCCAAGCATCCAGCTATACATCCAAGCATCCATCTATACATCCAAGCATCCATCCATCCAAGCATCCATTTTTATCTGCTCATCTAGGGTTGTGTCGAGGCCCATACTTCCCTCTCCCCAGCTACATTGGCCAGCTCCTCCGGGGGAATCCTAAGGCGTTCCCTGACCAACCAAGAGACATAGTCCCTCCAGCGTGTCCTGGGTTTTTTTCTGGGTCTCCTCCCAGTTGGACATGCCTGGAAAACCTCACCAGGGAGGCGTCCAGGAGGCATCCTGACCGGATGCCCGAGCCACCTCAACTGGCTCCTCTAGACGTGGAGGAGCAGCGGGTCTACTCCGAGCCCCTCCTGGATGACCGAGCTTCTCACCCTATCTCTAAGGGAGAGCCCAGCCACCCTGCAGAGAAAACTCATTTCGGCCGCTTGTTTCTGCAATCTCGTTCTTTTGGTCACTACTCAAAGCTCGTGACCATAGGCGAAGGTAGGAACGTTGGTCAACCGGTAAATCAAGAGCTTTGCCTTCCAGCTCGGCTCTCTCTTCATCACGACAGACCGGTACAACACCCGCATCACTGCAGACGCAGCACCAATCCACCTATAGATCTGGCGCTCCATCTTTCCCTCACACGGGAACAAGACCTCAAGATACTTAAACTTTCTCACTTGGGGCAGGACCTCATCCCTGACCCGGAGAAGGCATTCTACCCATTTCCTACTCAAGACTGTGGTCTCAGATTTAGTGGAGCTGATTCTCATCCCAGCTGCTTCACACTTGGCTGCAAACCACTCCAGCAAAAGCTGAAGATCACGGTCTGATGAAGCCAACAGGACCATATCATCAGTAGAAAGCAGAGACCCGATCCTCAGGCCACCAAACGGATCCCCTAAACACCTTGGCTGCACCTATAAATCCTATTTATAAACATTATGAACAGATTTGGTGACAAAGGGCAGCCTTGGCGGAGTCCAACTCTCACCAGAAACGAGGCTTAGTCTGACATGGATCATACAGGGAGGGTCTGGTACCCAATACTCCCCCACGCCTCCTCCAAATCCACAAAACACGTGCAGATTGGGTTTAACCAAAGACATGAAAATGAGAAATAAGTCAAATTTGCACAATTAAAAAAGAAGAACAGTTGTAGCTTATTTCTATGATAACAGCAGAGCTGCGATGGAGCGCAGCAACAAAGATGGTGGTTACTTAGGAATGGCGCTTGTTTTCTTTTCCATCAACATGGACAACTTAGACTGTCTTTTCTTTGAGACGCACAGATAGACGTACTTAAGTCATTTACTTTGTCTTCTTCGACGTGTGTGGCAGAATGCCCCATTTACTGATTCCTGCAGCGATGAATATGTCATGTTGTTCGTTGCTCTGATTGGTCCGAGCGCTGTCCGATTGAGTGCAGAAACAGATTTAAAGACAACCATAGAGTCCGCCCCATGACTGAGCTCTGTCTGGGTCATGGCCATGGACTCCTTCTGCTGCCGCTTCTGCCTCAGTAATTTTCTCTGTAGTGATGTTTCAGAAAACTACAGGATGAAGGATTTTTCTGCCGTGTTGACTCGACAATGCACTCTTTCCTTTGACGAAGCACAGCCTACTATTGTAAAATCTTGATAAAATGGCTTAAAGGTGTCTGACAGGGTTACTTTAAATAGAGCTAAACCAACTCTTTTTTTCATTTATTACCATCAGAGTTTAGCAGCAGCAGAGGCTGAGAAGAAGACGAAGAAGAAGAAGACGACAGTCCATAGCTGAAAAGGGTTTTGGGCCATGACCTGTACAATAAAAGGAACCACAGCTGTCTGGAGAACTTATGGTCCACAAGGTAAAGAAATTCCAACACCGCATTATAGCTTTAAATTTGGTTTTCAGCTGAAAGTTTGTTGTCTGCTTCCCCTGCACAGAGCAGAAAAGGTCAATACAAAACCAAACGACTGTTAGAGGTGACAACGGTTATTCCGTCAACAGTTTATAAATAAAGACAAGATTTAAAATCCTGAGCAGTTGTTGGTGTCATGAGGAAAATAATGTCTGTCACTGCTGATGAGGCAGACTAATCTGGGAATATTAGCTCTAATTTGGCCTCAGCTTCATGCTCAAGTTCAACTGTTGGAGGCCACATATAGTCTTCATCATCTTGTTGCACCATAAGAAAGTGTTTTTTCTTCTGTTTTGAGCAGTTCAAACATGAAATTGGATGCACACACACACACACACACACACACACACACACACACACACACACACACACACACACACACACACACACACACACACACACACACACACACACACACACACACTGCTGCACTGAGAGCTGCCCCTCTTCAGTTCCTGTTGGAAAAAGCAAAGTGGACAGATCAGAGTGAAGATATAATCAACCCTGAGTTCTGAGGAAAAAGGCAAATCTCTCTTTCCTTCCTCCCTTTTACCTCCACTTTTCCTTCTTTCTCATATTTTACCTCCTCCCCCCTCTCCAGCGTGGAGCGGAGAGCGGCGGCTGAAGGCGCCGGAGCAAACAGAACTGGTTCAAGGTCTGAATAGACAAACCGGGGTTCGGCGGTGCCGCACGGCCCACAGCACAGACTTGGAGATGGAGCTCACGTTGAGGCGGCGCTCCAGTGCAGAGTTCAGCTCAACCAGAAGGTTTATTACCAGGTTTGTGTGTGTGTTATTGAGAAGCATGGCTGTCCCCTGAGAGATCCTCCATTAATTGTGAAGTGAAGGAGCCTGAGGGCGACACCAGGGACCTCCATTAAACACAGACAGGCAACTGACAACCTCTCTCTTTCTCCCTCTCTCTCCCCACTTTCTTTCCCTCTCACCCCTCATCCCCTCCCTCATTTATCCTCTAAAATTCAAATTCACATTCAAATTTTAACAAGGCTCATTACCATGAAAGGAGCAACCTAATGTCTGCGAAGCAATAACAACACACAAAAGAAAGTAGTTTTGTTGATTCTGGGAAGTCGCAAACAAGGCAGGCTCAGCAAAACATGGCTGGCATGAATAAAGTATCTAATTGTTGCAAATTTAACGCAGCAATTACCCTTGTTAAACAGCTTTTATTGTGCAGGAATTTTATTTTGTTGCTGTCTGGTTCCATCACTGGAGGTGGATTCAGGTTTTTTTATTTCCTGCACACAACAACTCACACATTCATGACTCCAGATGGCCCACATGTCTCTTAACAGGCCTTTTACTTCTTATACGTGGCTCCTTCTATACCAGGCATGGGGGACCCTGGTCCTCGAGGGCCGGTGTCCTGCATGTCTTTGCTCTAACACTTCTGATTCAGTGGTTGATTCACCTGTGCAGCAGCTCATCAAGCTCTGCAGAAGCCTGTTAGTCCTCTGCTGATGAAATCAGGTGTGTTGAAGCAGCGTTGAAACTAAAATATGCTGGATACCGGCCCTTGATGGAGCAGGTTTCCCCACCCCTGTTCTACACTATAAACTCAGTCTCCACAAAAGAAAGTTGAATCTTTGCTAATGTGGTGTGTTCCATCCTTGGAGCCTGCTCAAATTATGGGTGCTTTTTGTAGCTGGGCTGTGGGTCCCTTATGAACTTATTTCCAGAGCAAGGTAATTATTACAGGCACAGCGCCTCGGGTTGAGGAGCTGATTCCCAACAGGATCTATCTGGACTCCTGGATAAGTCCACACAGAGAGCTTCACAACGCTGCCAGCCAGCGGTGAAACCTCCGGAGGAAACGCTGTTTTCCTGTCTGCTGGTGAATCTCTGCAACGTTCAGACACTAATCTGTAAATACAGATATTAGAAATATTCTCTAAACATTGCTTTTGTCTGATCCTCTTCCACCTCCTTGTATCTTCAGTGTGCACACACATCCTCATGCATGTGTGTTTGTAATCAGTGAGTGTCACCTTCCACTAGAGGGAGCACCTGTAGTGTGAGAAAGGTTCCCAAATGTCAGTCCGCACTTCCTCCAAGATTTTGACCATTTGACACAGAAGAACATCCATGCTGCACAGAAATCGTGCATGCTGCTGTAGGCAAATGCCACGAGCCCGACGCCCTCCTTAACTTCCGTTATCTAGTGAGGCTCTGATGTGCACGTTATGTATGTGCAGAAACACACATATGCAGCCACACTCACTCACTCACATTTATATACACATACGCTGTAGCAGATGTTAAGGATTAGTGTGTGTGAATGGGTGTGTGTGCGCACGTAGCCTCAGGCACTGTTCAACAATGCATTATTCCTGAGTGCACCAGTTAAGAGGGGCACTCCGTCTCCATGGCAACCACCCCGGCTCTGAAGTAAACATGGGGGTAGCTTCTTGTCGGCCCCAATAAAGTGGATGCTTTGCCCTCATCAGATCCCAAACACCAGCGTGCAACACAGGAAGTGTGTGTGTGTGTGTGTGTGTGTGTGTGTGTGTGTGTGTGTGTGTGTGTGTGTGTGTGTGTGTGTGTGTGTGTGTGTGTGTGTGTGTGTGTGTGTGTGTGTGTGTGTGGAGAGGGGTCAAGGATCTAGAGGATGTTGTTGATGGTTAATCTGAGTTAAAATCAAAACATCGATACTTTCATTTTTTAAAAACGTCGGATCCCTAGTTGTGCAGATGCAAACTCCAGCTGCTCTCCATGCACCCCTGGCCTGTTTAACTGCGCAGCACCAAGCTAGCCTTAGTCTTTAATCTCAGATGCAGAAACTAACAAAGCTGTCCACTTCTTGGTTACCATCTGAAGGAAACTTGCTTTGTTCTGTTACACAGACGGCTGCCAACTTGTGGCAGCCTGCGGAGAGAATGGTGGATTTCTGCAGAGATTAGTATAATCACTGGGATCCCATGGGGCTAAACACAGGTCGACCACAAGCAAAGAGTCTAATCTGAGAGAGGAATAGGTCCTGATGGCCGAGGGCAACATTGGAGGCGGTATTGCGGGGTAAATATGATAGAAAGTGTGTTTCTCATTATGCTCCTGCTCCTTTGAGCTCGCTGCTTGGCAACGATCTAACACAATCCTTCCTGTTTTCATCTACCTGAAGGGAAAAATGTTCATTTCTGTTTCTCCATAAAGCAGCTGGAATGCTGTTGTTGATAGAAGTGAAACTTAAACTGGAAGTTGTTGCTGTTTGTCAAACAGAAGGAGGTAGCGACTTGCAACAAGTGAAATTGAGCAAAGCCATGAAGATGACCCAATTTTAGGCAAAAATAGCTCCCAAAAGACTCCTAATTAGTCCTTTAAACATGAGTTTCTGTCCTCTAATAGGAAACGAGTGTTTGGCAGTTTCTTACTGCCTAAATGTTTTTGAACGTAACTTCCATAGGCCGTACGTCCAGCCAATCATCTAGTGTGACGTCATCGACAGGCGCAGAACCCTGAGCTGGTGTAGGCACAGACGTATATACGTACACGCCCCGTGGACTGGAGCTGCCGTAGTGGCTGGACGCCATTTTAGATGGTTCTCCATTGGCTCCCATTGCATTCATTTCTACTGACGAAGGTGCTTACCCAAGTAAAAATCACGTTTTATCAAGCTTTTTCACAAAATCAGAAACAAGGTATGGCATGTTAATTAAACTTTAAAAATAATTAAACAAAATAAATGAAAACAAATAGAAATATAAAATCCTATCAGGTAGGCTAGAAAAGTCACTAATAATCCCACATGATCTGTTTTCAATTGTATGCCAGTTTGGAGAGTGAGAAGACCCATCCAATATGGCGGCAACCCTGTTACGCACTCCAGAGCCCAATGGGGAGTCTACGTATTCATGTCTATAGGTGTAGGTACCAGATCGGCTCAGGTTCCCAATTATGTCACACGACATATCCACTCGGCTTTCACACACACGTTTTGGAAAGACTTCAGCAGTTTTGTTAATAAATTCCTGTTTGTTACCGGCTAAATTTTGTTCTTATGACTAATTTGTTAATAAAACATCATATTGTCTTATTTTTGTAAATAATGTGAAACTACATAATGTCATGGTCTGTGTCTGTCTTGTCTCAGTGTCTTGTCGGTCCATTGTTTGTATGTCAGCGTTTTCTGATGCTCTGTGTGAGCTTTGTGTCTCGTCCCAGTTTTGTGCTCTAGGTGAGCTTTTGTTCTTCTGGTCTTGGATTTTTGGCTCCCTGCCTTCGGATTTATTTTTGTTTCATCCTACAATTAAAAGGATTTATTCTTTCATCAACTCCTGCCTCGTGTCATCCTGGGTATCTGCATTTTTGGGTCCTAACCATCCCCATAACGTGACACATAAAACTTATTTCAGATCTTATGGGAAAATGATGTAAATCTTTTTACATAATTAGGAGCCATTTCTGTTTGTATAAATGTGGAATTGTTCTGTAAATGTTGTTAGTACTGTTATGTATAAATAACTTCATTAATTCAAATGTTGCTTGTTATTTGTTCCATATAGTCCTTTTATTTTTGTTCCATTTCATTAAAATCAAAAACCGCTGAGAGCCTCCTTTTATCAGTTGATATTTTTGCTTTTATTTTACATTTTCTTTGGCAATACAAAGATATTTTCCTCAAAGTTTGTTTTCGATTCTGAAAAACATTATTTCATCAAATTTTTTACCATTTCTGAACAGGCCTCAAAAACCATCAAAGCTTCACATGTCTCCTGCCCTCTGGTGGAGAACCTAAGAACCGCAAATGGCAAGTGCCAATTTTAATCATTTTCATTTTTGTATTTTGTTGTAATTGCGTAACAAAATGTATTAAAAAGTATGCTATTTTATAATTTACTTTAGCCAACAAATATTTGAAATGAACAAAATCTGTTTTTGTTTTGATTATTTCATCTGTTGGAAAGGAAGCTGCATTAAACCAGACTTATCCATCTGTGGTAAATGGAATAAAATAACAGTAATTTATCTTTTCTTTAACAGTTTGTTTCCACCAATTTCTGCCACAGAGCTGTTTATATTCAGATTTGTCAAAATTACTGATCAGGATTCAAGTTCCTTGATGGCTGTGCATTAAACTGTCTTTTAGTGCTTTAACAGGAATCAGGCATTCATTAAAACATACTATTGAATCTGAGAGGCTGCAGCAATAGTAACAGGATAAGAATACAGTACACACACACACACACACACACACACACACACACACACACACACACACACACATATATATATATATATATATATATATATATATATATGTAGCTAACATGGCTGTAGTCTGACAGTATTACCTTATATCAGTGATCATGTTGTAGTAACTCGGACTCTGGTTGCTCTTCTTTCTGACTACTGTCGCCGTAACCGACGCCTTACAAACTTTACGTTTTCAACAGAACCGCTCGTAACAGAGCATTTCCTAGTATAACAAATGCCACTTACACACTAGCATTGGCTCTACTCCGCTCTGCTCCGCCCACCC
>NC_091742.1:11676700-11679200 GCF_043380555.1 Nothobranchius furzeri
AGATCATAATCTATCATCTTGCTTGTGTTTGTTTGCAATGAATTCTGTTGATGTGACCATTTACAAAACTAAGAACAGGTGGAACAGAGATATCATGAAAAAAAGAGGTCATGAAAAACAGTGAAGTCTAAATTTTTAAATTATTACAACTTTCCATATATTCAACACGTTAGTGTGATTATACACCATTTTAGTTGCATTTTAAAGGTGTGGTTCACTTGTTTGTTCACTACATTTGCAGTGCTCTCTAGTGTATATCAATGCCTTATGAGTCATTAAATAAATAATCTATGATGCTCTTGTTCTGAGATGCAGAAGCTTGCTGGGCGGAAAACAGCAGGATCACCCATTATCATCAATGATATCCACACTGCTTGCTTCTGATTGGCTAACAGAATTTAACCAATTAAAGTCAGAAATTTCTTTTAACCATGCTTCAAACTCATGAAACAGCCCTGGTCAAAAATAGTGGTACCACTAGAAAAGACCAAAGGAACATGTCCATTAGCATCACAAGTGTCTACAGTCTCATAATCAGCCAGTGAGCCTACAGGGCTCCAGGTAGACCACTATAGACCAGAGGAAGCAAAGGAAAGAGTTGTCTCAGGAGATTAGAAGAAAATTATAGACAAGCGTGTTAAAGTTAAAGGCTATAAGACCAACTCCAAGCAGCTAGATGATCCTGTGAATACTGTTGCACTTGTTATTCAGAAGTTTCAGATCCATGGGACTCTAGCCAACCTCCCTGGACGTGGCCGCAGGAGGAAAAGAGATTACAAATCAAAGAGACATATTATCCAAATGGTAACAAAAGAGCCCAGAAAAACTAAGGAGATCCAAGGATGAACTTTTAAGGAACATCAGTGTCAGATCACACCATCCGTTGTTGATTGACTCGAGGTGGACTACATGGGAGACGACCAGGGAGGACACCATTATTGAAAATAAATAAAAAGAAAGCCAGACTGGAAAATACCAAACTACTTGTAAACAAGCCACAAAGATTCTGGGATAATTCTGCGTCTTTGAGTTGTTGTGAAAAGCACTTAATAAAAACGTATGTATTGTTATTATTATTATTATTATTATTATTATTATTAATATTGTCTTCTGGACAGATAATATATTGATGGAACTATTTGCCAAGGAACATCAGCTGTATGTTCACAGATGGAAAAACGAAGCATATCAAGAAATGAACACTGTCCCTACTGTGAAACACGGAGGAGGCTCTGTTATGTTCTGGGGCTGCTTTGCTGCATCTGGCAGGGCGCCATGAAATCTCAAGACTATCAAGGGATTCTAGTGAGAAATGTGCTGGCCAGCATCAGAAAGCTTGGTCTCAGTTGCAGATCGTTGTTGCAACAGGACAACGACCCAAACACACAGCTGTAAACACCCAAGAATGGAAAGAGGAAAACACTGGAGTTTAAAAAGGCACCCTTGCTCATTGCTTGGAGTGGGCCAAAATACCTGCTGAGAGGTGCAAAAGTCTCATTGACAGTCACAGAAACGGTTTGATTGCAGTGATCGCCTCAAAAGGTTGTGGAACAAAATATGAGGTTAGTGTCGTAAACTTGACACAGGACTGTAAGGACACAGAGCACAATTGGCCGTAGAAAATAGTCTTCATTAGCCTGAAGCTAAGAGGAGATGTTACCAGAGTAGAGTTCAGGTAAAGGCAGAGTCGAGGACAAGCGTGGGTCGGAACCAGGCAGAGACGAAGCAGCTTGGAGGAGCAGGCGAGAGACGTGGTCGAAGACAGGCGTGGATCAGAACAAGGTAGGTACAGGACGAGGTCGTGGACAAGCGTGGGACATGGAGGCAGGCAGAGTTCTAGACGAGGGTCAGGCATGAAACGAGATCGGTAGGCGATGATCAGGCAGGATGAAAAGGCTGGAAGATCTACTAGCAGGAGCGTTCAATAATCTGGCAAAGTGCTGGTGGTTGATTGAGGAATATAAAGCTGGTGAGGCAGGCGTGTGGCTTGAGCTTGATGATGGGACCAGGTGTGATGCATGAAGGCTGATGAGGTGCTAGCATGGAGGTCAGGACCTGGCAGGATCATGACCGTTAGAGGTACCATCATTTTTGTCCAGGCTTGCTCCATGAGTTTAGTAACTCTATTGAAGCGTGTCCAACTTCTGTTGCTTAAATTCCATAGAATTTTTGTTTATTATTACTTTGGTCGGATTCAAGTTATTTCCGTGACCGATGTGGGTTTTCCTATCGTTGACAGAAGGGTTCCAACTATTTTGTCCACATCTGTATCTGTGGTCATTAGAGTGAGCGCTCTTCTGAAAAAGCTGAAGCAGGGAAAAGTTTCCTCTCGTGTTTTTAACGCAGCATCAGGAACTCGTAGCAGATGCAGAACTTTCCGTCGTGTCCGTCCGCCTGTGTTGTGTCCGCCCGTTTCTGCATGCGCTTGAGTGCTATGCTGTGTTGCATCTCCCAGGTGGTGCAGATAGAAGGCGACACGACGGGCTGCTGTCTGTCAGAG
>NC_091742.1:11684200-11836700 GCF_043380555.1 Nothobranchius furzeri
AAACCACATTGCTCCTCCTCAATCTGAGATTCAACTATCGATCGGACCCTCCTCTCCAGTACCTTGGAGTAGACCTTTCCAGAGAAGCTGAGGAGTGCGATCCCCCTACAGTTGGAACACACCCTCAGGTCACCCTTCTTAAAGATGGGGACCACCACCCCGTTCTGCCACTCCACAGGAACTGCCCCCGATGACTACGCAATGTTGCAGAGACGTGTCAACCACGACAGCCCTACAACAGCCATAGCCTTGAGATACCCAGGACGAATTTCATCCACCCCCGGGGCTCCGCCGGTGTGTAGTTGTTTGACTACCTCAGCAACTTCTGCCCCCGTGATTGGACAGTCCATCCCCAGGTTTCCCGGCTCTGGTTCCTCCTCGGAATGCGCATAGGTGGGATTGAGGAGCTCCTCAAAGTATTCCTTCCACCGTCCGACTATAGCCCCATTTGACGTCAGCAGCTCCCCATCCCCACTGTAAACAGTGTGAGCGAGTTGCTGCCTTCCTCTCCTGAGGCACCGGATAGTTTGCCAGAACCTCTTTGGAGCCGATCGATAGTCTTTCTCCATGGCCTCACCAAACTCCTCCCACGCCTGAGATTTTGCCTCAGCAACTGCCACTGCTGCACCCCGCTTGGCTATCCAGTACCTGTCTGCTGCTTCCGGAGACCCACAGACCTGCCCTGTAGGCCTCCTTCTTCAGCCTGACGGCTCCCCGAACCTCTGGTGTCCACCAGCGGGTACAGGGGTTGCCACCACGACTGGCACCGGCCACCTTGCAACCACAGCTAGCAACAGCCGCCTCAACAATCGCAGAGTGGAACAAGGCCCACTCTGAGTCAATGTCCCCCACTGCTCTTGGGACGCGGTCAAAGCTCTGCCGGAGGTGGGAATTGAAGACCGTTGTTATGGAACGGACATATTGTTGTTGTTTAAGAAGTGCTACTGCCACCTAGTGGTAACTAAGCAGAATGTTCCCTTTTTTGTAGAGGAAGTGGTCTACAGGAAGTAGTGTGTTCTTTTAGCTGCTGAAGTGACAGCATTTGTAATCTGATGACAATCTTTGCAATCCTGGTGTTAAAGTCCACAATATCGGCTTCATCCATAAGTTCCTATACATTTAATAAGTATTAGTAAGTTTTGACACTGTTTAAGTTAAATCATATGGAGGCAGGTAGATGCTTATATTTTTTTAGCAGATGCCTCATCTGTGGTCGTGTGTTTTTTACAAGAGCAATGTTGTTCTTCAAGTGTAATGGAACATGTCTTCATTGTGTATTTTGTATTCTTTTCTTTGTACAGTTTTACAGAAAAAGAGAGAGAGAATTTATTTTCATCATTAAATCCTGCCAAACACAACAAGCGGACTGTTTCTTGGAGGAGGAAGTGCTGGGAATAAAGGAATGTTAAGCTAGCTGTATAACTGAAATTGCGTTGCCTGCAAAAAACTTTAGTGAGGACAGCATAGTAAAAGGATGACCACACAACGTGGAAGTTAAGAAGAGTGAAGGGTTGTTAGTCTGCATCACACTACAATGGAGGTCACAAGCGCCTCAGCACAAGCCTTAAATGAAGATAGAGCTGAAGGCTCACGAGATGAAGCTGAATCGGGGTCTATTTATTCACGCCACAGCTCAAAGAGGTCGCGCTCTTCACACTCGACAACAAGCTCCAGAGTAAGCTATGAAGCAGCCAGGGCGCGAGCCAAAGCAGAGGCGGCAAAAACCAGACTAGCATTCACGGAAAAGGAAGACGAACTGAGAGTCGAAAAAGCCAGACTAGAAGCCAAGATAGATTATATTAATCTGCAGAAAGAAGCTGAGGTGGCCCAAGCGGAAGCTGAGGTGTTGGAGGCAGCTGCAGGAGATGTGAGTGAACCCAACAACAAAGAATTTGACTTTCTGCCTTTGCCAGAGAGTGCATTGAAAAGGACTGATCACTATGTTACACAGCACACACAAGAACAGTTCCCACAAGAACCCAAAGTAGGGAATGATTCGACGTTGCCGCCAACATCCACTCCATTTCCAAGCTACAATCAGAAGGCACAGCCCCAGCTCATCGACAACGGAGCCAGCTTCCCTCAAAATAATGCTCAGCCACTCCAAATGAACTTTCCACAGCAAGAAGATGAGCACTTCCAGCACAAGGTACTGCCTGACAATCGACCACATCTAAACAGCTCCCACAATAATGACTCATCTATAGATCTTGCCAGGTACCTTGCTAAATCCCAGCTGGTTTCTTCAGGCCTAACAAAGTTTGATGACTTACCCGATCACTATAAGGCCTGGAGAGAAACGTTCATCAACACGATCGAAAGTCTGAGTCTATCAGCAAGTGAAGAAATGGATCTGCTTATAAAATGGCTGGGTAAAGAATCTGGTGAGCATGCAATCAGAATACGGTCTGTGAATATTAGACAGCCTAATGTGGGACTCAGAATGATCTGGGAAAGACTAAATAAAAAATATGGTGCTCCAGAGGTGATAGAAAGAGCTCTGTTTGGTAAACTTGAGAGTTTTCCCAAGATCCACAACAGAGAGAGTCAAAAACTGCAAGAACTGGCTGATCTGCTCACTGAACTTGAGGTTGCTAAAAGAGAGGGTTACCTACCAGGTCTAGCCTATCTTGATACATCAAGAGGCGTGCAGCCAATTGTGGAAAAGCTCCCTTTATATCTCCAAGACAAGTGGCTGTCACACGGGTGCAAATACAAAAGAGATCATCATGTTGCCTTTCCTCCTTTCTGCTACTTCAAAGACTTCATCTGCAGAGAGGCTGAAGAGAGAAATGATCCCAGTTTTAACTATCCAGAGCTTTTCACAAATTCTTACAGAAAAGAAAGGTCAAATCAAGTGAGACCTGTCGCCGTGCACAAGACAAACATATCTTTGGCTCCTGAACCCAAAATAGGAAATCCCGAGAAACTATGCCCCATGCACCACAAGCCTCATTCTCTTCAGAGATGCAGAGGGTTTCGAAAACTGCTCCTGGAAGAGAGGAAAAGGTTCTTAAAAGGAAACAACATATGTTTTCGCTGCTGCACCTCTACAACTCATCAAGCCAAATCCTGTGAGGCCACCGTAAAATGCGAAGAATGTGACAGCGATAAACACATTTCTGCTCTGCACCCTTGCCCAGTTTCACGCTCAGATGCAGTTCCTACTTCCTCGACAGAGAATGGCGGGGAGAGGTCAACCACAGAGGCACAGAGTGTCACATCCAGATGTACCCAGGTGGGATGGGTTTCAAGGGAAATCCTGCTCAAAGATCTGTCTAGTGAATGTATATCCAAATGGCCACCAAGAGCTATGGCAGAAGATGTATGTCATTTTAGATGACCAAAGTAATGTTTCACTGGCCAGATCTGAGTTTTTTGACATGTTTGGTCTCAAGGGAGCAACCATGCCATACACACTGAAAACCTGTGCAGGCATCATAGAAGCATCTGGGAGAAGAGCCCACAGTTTTATGATAGAATCGTTGCATGGGAAAGTTACCATGCCCTTGCCTGCACTTATAGAGTGTAATGATATTCCAAACAACAGGTCAGAGATACCCACACCCGAAGCTGCATGTCACCACCATCATCTTAAAAAAGTGGCAGATAAGATTCCACCGCTTGACCCAGATTCAGACATTCTTCTTCTGTTAGGAAGAGACATTATCAGAGCGCATAAGGTTCGAGACCAGTATAATGGTCCACTAAACGCGCCATATGCACAACGCCTAGACCTCGGGTGGGTCATTGTTGGAGAGGTGTGCATAGGAGGTGCACACAACACGACTACAGTGAGTGCCATGAAAACCTGCATCCGGGAAAATGGCAGACCAAGTCACTTTGCCACATGTGAGAATAAGATAAAGGTAAAAGAAAATCCTAATGGCAAAGATGAGGAAAAGAGAACCCCACCCAAGAGAAACATCCAAAATGCATCGACAGTGACTAATCTTGGAGAAACAGTCTTCAATGTCACAGAAAATGACAACCAGATAGCACACTCCATTGAGGATTCAGTCTTCCTACAGATCATGGAAGAGGAATTCATTCAGGATGAGACAAAAAGCTGGGTTGCCCCTCTTCCTTTTCGGCACCCACGCAAACGTCTACCAAATAACAGATGTTACGCTCATCACCGTCTGATGTCACTACGGAAGACTTTAGATAAGAAGCCTGAAATGAAAGTGCATTTCACAGACTTCATGCAGAGTATGTTGGACAAGGGACATGCTGAACTTGCACCACCACTCCAGGAGGGGGCAGAGTGCTGGTATTTGCCCACGTTTGGTGTTTACCATCCCAAAAAACCAAGCAAGATACGTGTGGTGTTTGATTCCAGCGCTCAGTATGATGGAGTCTCGCTAAATGAGGTGTTGCTGTCTGGACCAGATCTTAACAACAGTCTCGTCGGTGTCCTCCTCAGATTCAGAAAAGAGCCCGTGGCCATAACTGCAGATATTCAGCAGATGTTTTACTGTTTCGTTGTTCGTGAGGATTGCAGGGATTTCCTTAGGTTCCTGTGGTACCAGGATAACGATCTGAGTAAGGATGTGGTGGATTATCGCATGCGTGTTCATGTTTTCGGAAACAGTCCATCACCTGCAGTGGCAATCTTTGGCCTGAGGAAAGCAGCAGAGCACCAAGAAGTTGAATATGGCAGTGATGCGAGGCACTTCGTAGAAAGAGACTTCTATGTAGATGACGGCCTCCGGTCTTTCGCTACAACAGCAGAGGCCATTGATGTTCTGCGTCGAACACAGCAGATGTTGGCAGCATCTAACATCACTCTGCACAAAATAGCTTCAAATAGAGCAGAAGTATTGAATGCATTTTCTGCAGATCAAAGAGCAGACAATGTAAAAGACCTTAACCTCTTTGTGAATGACTTACCAGTCCAACGCAGTCTTGGAGTCAGCTGGAACATAATGACGGACACCTTTGGATTCAACATTTCTGAGAATCAAAAGCCATTTACACGCCGTGGTGTCCTGTCAACAATAAACAGTCTGTTTGATCCTTTGGGGTTCATAGCTCCTGTTGCAGTGACAGGGAGACTGATTCTAAGAGAGCTAACAACCGAGAATGCGGACTGGGACGCAGAACTCCCTGAAGCTAAAAAAGACAGTTGGAGACGATGGAGTGAATCATTGTCAGCACTAAAAAGCCTGAATGTTCCACGAGCATATGCCTCTTTCTCGGTTTCCAAAGCACAGCACGCCGAATTATTGATCTTCTGTGATGCCTCTGTCAAAGCAATATCTGCAGTTGCTTATCTTAAGACAATGAATGAACAGGGTCTCCAAGAGGTGGGCTTTGTCTTCGGGAAATCCAAGCTCGCTCCCAACCCAGGCCTCACAATCCCAAGACTGGAATTGTGTGCTGCTGTCATGGCCGTTGAGATAGCCGATCTGGTAACGAGGGAGCTCGATCTAGATCTCAAGACAGTGAAATTCTACACTGACAGCAGAGTTGTATTGGGATACGTACACAACGAGACTAGGAGGTTCTATGTGTATGTGAACAATAGAGTGCAGCGCATCAGGCAGTCATCACGACCTGAGCAGTGGAACTACATTCCTTCAGAACTAAATCCGGCTGATCATGGGTCACGTTCTGTTCCAGCCGCTGAGCTTGCCGACACAACGTGGCTAACAGGACCAGCATTCCTAATGAAACAACCAAAGGTAGCTGCCAGTGGCGATAATGGATCAACATTTGACCTTGTGAACCCAGACGCTGACGCTGAGGTACGTCCTGAGGTAACTTCGCTCGCCACGCACGTTAGTAGAGACAAGCTTGGCTCAAAACGCTTCCAGCGTTTTTCTAGCTGGAGCACACTCACTAAGACTGTGGCACATCTGTGTCATATTGCTCAGTGTTTCTCTCACTCCTCAAAGAATCAAAGGTGTGTTGGATGGCATATGTGCAAAAATGGCCTGTCAGTCGTTGACATTGTCAGAGCAGAACAGATCATCATAAAATGTGTACAAGAAGAAATGTATTCAGAAGAACTGAAGTGCATCAAAATGAAACATGACCTTCCAAAAACCAGTACTCTGTACAAACTTCGACCCATTCTTGACAGCGAAGGTATGTTTAGAATAGGTGGACGCATTGGTCGAGGACAATTTGAAACTGGTGAAGTCCATCCGTTAATAATACCAAGCCGCAGCCATGTAGCAAGCTTACTTGTTTCTCATCATCATCAGGCTGTACTGCACCAGGGCAGGCATTTCACTGAAGGTGCAATTCGTGACAGTGGTCTGTGGATTGTTGGAGGGAAACGTCTCATCAGCTGTATTATTCACAAGTGTGTTACATGCAGGAAACTAAGAGGAAGGACCGAGAAGCAACAAATGTCAGACCTACCCACAGAGCGCCTTCAGGCTGACCCTCCATTTTCCTACGTTGGCCTGGATGTTTTTGGACCATGGGAAGTGGTGATGCGCCGTACCAGAGGTGGTCAAGCTCAGGACAAAAGGTGGGCTGTCCTTTTCACATGTATGTCCACTCGAGCCATACATATTGAAGTTATTGAAACAATGGCGTCCTCAAGCTTTATAAATGCACTCTGCAGATTTTTCTCTATCAGGGGTCATGCCAAACAGCTTCGCTCGGACTGTGGGACCAATTTCACTGGAGCGTTCAAAGAGCTGAAGATGGATCCTGGCAATAAGACTGTAGAGGATTACCTTCTTGAACAAAAATGCACTTGGGTTTTCAACCCACCTCACTCCTCTCATATGGGCGGTGCTTGGGAGCGCATGATTGGAGTGGCAAGACGGATTTTAGATTCCATGCTTCTTCAGGTTGGACATGTAAAGCTCACTCATGAGGTCTTAACCACTTTCATGGCTGAAGTGAGTGCCATTGTCAATGCAAGGCCATTAATACCAGTTTCTACTGATCCTGAGGCGCCTTTCATTCTAACACCTTCCATGTTGCTGACCCAGAAGGGTGGCGTTCCCTCTCCTACTGTAAGTGAGTTTTCAAAAGGGGATCTGCTCAAGAACCAGTGGAAAAGAGTTCAGGCCTTGGCAGATACCTTCTGGGCTAGGTGGCGCCGTGAATATTTGAGCACATTACAGAGTCGACACAAATGGCAATCTCAGAAACCTAATCTCAAAGAAGGAGATGTTGTTTTGCTCAAGGACGATCAAACCAAGAGGAATCAGTGGCCTATGGGAATTGTTGTCAAGGTTGTTCCCAGCAGAGATGGACTTGTCAGGAAAGTCGAAATTAAGGTGATACGGAACCAAACAGCGAAGGTCTTCTCTAGACCAGTTTCGCAAGTGATCTTGTTGTTTTCAGCACAGGACGATGGCTCATCGGCAAGCTAGGGGATTGAGACTGTAGCAGAAAGTGGCATATCATTAATATGCCAAGCGGGGAGTGTTATGGAACGGACATATTGTTGTTGTTTAAGAAGTGCTACTGCCACCTAGTGGTAACTAAGCAGAATGTTCCCTTTTTTGCAGAGGAAGTGGTCTACAGAAAGTAGTGTGTTCTTTTAGCTGCTGAAGTGACAGCATTTGTAATCTGATGACAGTCTTTGCAATCCTGGTGTTAAAGTCCACAATATCGGCTTCATCCGTAAGTTCCTATACATTTAATATGTATTAGTAAGTTTTGACACTGTTTAAGTTAAATCATATGGAGGCAGGTAGATGCTTATATTTTTTTAGTAGATGCCTCATCTGTGGTCGTGTGTTTTTTACTAGAGCAATGTTGTTCTTCAAGTGTAATGGAACATGTCTTCATTGTGTATTTTGTATTCTTTTCTTTGTACAGTTTTACAGAAAAAGAGAGAGAGAATTTATTTTCATCATTAAATCCTGCCAAACACAACAAGCGGACTGTTTCTTGGAGGAGGAAGTGCTGGGAATAAAGGAATGTTAAGCTAGCTGTATAACTGAAATTGCGTTGCCTGCAACAAACTTTAGTGAGGACAGCATAACCATCTTGACAGGTTCTTCTGCCAGGTGTTCCCAGCGGACCCTCACTATGCGTTTGGGTCTGCCACGTCTAAGTGGCATCTTCCCCTGCCATCTGATCCAACTCACCACCAGGTGGTGATCAGTTGACAGCTCCACTCCTCTCTTCACTTGGGTGTCCAAAACATACGGCCACAGGTCAGATGATACGACTACAAAGTCTATCATCGACCTGCGACCTAGGCTGCCCTGGTACCAAGTGGACCGATGGGCATCCTTATGTTCAAACATGGTGTTCGTTATGGTCAAACTGCGGCTTGCACAGAAGTCCAATAACGAAACACCACTCGAGTTCAGATCAGACGGGCCATTCCTCCCAATCACACCCCTCCAGGCCATGCTGTCTTTGCCCACGTGAGCATTGAGGTCCCCCAGCAGGACAATGGAGTCTCCTGATGGAGCACTATCTAGCACTCGTCCCACGGACTCCAAAAAGGGTGGGTACTCTGAACTGATATTTGGCCCATAAGCACAAACAACAGTCAGGACCCATTCCCTGACCCAAAGGCGCAGGGAAGCTACCCTCTCATCCCCCGGGGTAAACCCCAACACAGAGGCAGAGAGTCTTGGGGCTAACAAAAAGCCAACCACAGCCCTCCGCCTCTCACTTGGAGAAACTCCAGCAAAGGAGAGTGTCCAACCCCTCTCAAGGACTTGGGTTCCAGAGCCAATGCTATGTGTCGAGGTGAGTCCGACTATATCTAGCCGGTACCGCTCAACCTCTACCTCAAGCTCCTGCTCCTTCCCTGCCAGCGAGTTGACGTTCCATGTCCCAAAAACCAATTTCTTTGTCCGGGGATTGGACCGCCAAGGCTCCCGCCTCAGTCTGCCACCCGATCCACACTGCACCGGACCCTTCATGTTCCTCCTGCGGGTGGTGGGTCCACAGTTGGATGAGCCCATGTATCCAGCTCAGGCTAGGGCTGGCCGGGCCCCATGGGCGGAAGCCCAGCCTCCAGGGGCTCGCTCACGGGCCCCAACCCCAGGCCTGGCTCCAAGGTGGGACCCCAGTAACCCTTTGGGCCGGGTACTTTGATTGTACATCCATGAAAGATCCTCTGAACCGTTCTTTGTCTCACCCTTCACCTAAGACCAATTTGTCATGGGAGACCCTACCAGGGGCACAAAGTGCCCCAGACAACATAGCTCTTAGGATCATTAGGGCACTCAAACTCCTCCACCACGATAAGGAGATGGTTCAAGGAGGAGTTAGGCATGCTAATGCTAATTATGCAACCTTGTGAAAACTGACCGGCATCATGAAAACATGTAACCGCACCTCAGAGACATCACTTGACTCGTGACATAATTTCTTTAGATTTAGATTTCTGCTCCTTTTTCAATCAAACTTTATTAAAATGTGACCTGAAACGGCATCAGATTTTGTAGAAATTGTTGCCCATTTATCATCCAGGTGAATTTCTAACAACATCTGCTTGATATTTCTGTCCTTTTAGAACATTTTTTATTAAAGTTTAGGACTTTCTTTAATAAAGTGTGTAGAAACTTGTTTACTTGTCTCCATAGGCGTCATTTTAACCGGGGACGCTGGGGACATGTCCCCGGCAAAATTTGTGATTTGCAGCTGTGTCCCCCCCACTTTCAAAAACGCCTGCTGATGAGGATTTTTGTTTTACCAGCTCAGATCTTATCCAGGGGTCGGCAACCTATTCCCATCAAAGAGCCATTATTACCCGTTTCCCACGGTAATTCTGGACGGACCTTAATAAGCAGTGACTTAAGTGAAGCAGGCAGGTCGCGCTAGAAAATTTAGTTTAAAAAGACGTCATAAATGTTTTCCCCCGTCATTTTTATTTATAAAATATGAAGTAAAAACTCACAATTTAATTTTCATTCATTTGTCATTAATATGTAGTCTACACCCGTGCGTTAACCATCTTCCAGTAAACGCACAGCATCCAGCCCACCTCTCCAAATGCGTAAAATGTGCATCAGCCGCTAGTTAGGCGCACCATCAGCTGATCAGCCCAGACAAGAGCAGAGCAAATAGAGACAGAATAGAGGATGATTCTGCCTGGATGTGGATGGAGATTACATTTTACAGCAGCCTGATCATCATTTAAATACGTAAACCATCACCTGTCTTCTAGTCCATGCTATCAGCATATATTTTAATTGGTGTGTGTGTGTGTGTGTGTGTGTGTGTGTTTTCCACTTCAAACACTGGTCTAACCAACCAGACCAGCGTGTCCAGTAACGTATTAATGTTACAATTAAACAGTTTCCCTTCATGTAGGCTAGGAACGTTTCACCTGCCGTGGCCCGCCCGCTTCTGCTCCACATAAACTTTGTGCGTGATCAAATGTCTCTACGCGTCATGCGTCTCCATATTAGAGACGGGAACAAGCGCTGTTCAGCCAGTTTCATAATTTCATAAAAAGAACATTTTTCCAAGTGACACATCCCTCAGAGAAACCGGGTTTCCAGACCGCTTCAGTGGGAGGAAATCATTGCATGCACCGTGGTTCTGCGCTGCGCTGCGAACCCCTCAGATCTTCAGCTCACTGTCCACCATGGGCGCTCCGAGCCGCGCTGAACACAGTGTCCAGTATAAAGCTCTAATGTTCTGATGGGAATCTTTTACCTCCGCGATGTGCGTTAACGATTAAAATGTCAGCTCATCCATGTGCATCAGTGTGCGTGGGGGTAATTCTTTCAAACCAAGCAACATCCTTGAGTTCATCTGTCAAAATAAAAAGTCAAATGGAAATATATGTAACCTGCCGTTTAACTGTTTTGCCTTCTTGTGAAGATTGTTGCAAAGAGAAACAATTAAACTTGATTAACCCCAGAGCCACCCAGAGCGCATGTGGGAAGGTTCCTCCCACTGAAGCGAGTGTTTTCCAAACCCGGTCTCTCAGAGAGACTTGTCACTTAGAAAATGTTCCCTGATGATGAAACTTTGGCTGAATAGCGCTTGTTCCTGTCTCCAATGTGGCGACACATCCAGGAGCTGTCTGAGGAGAATCCCAGAATCTCACATCGTCTTCAGCTAATAAAGCGCCTATGATTACGCACAAGCGTGACGCGTCAACCCGGTCTCACAGTAAGACCAGGTTGGACCTGTTCAGGTTTACGCAGACAATCTTTACATTTAGAATTGGCATACAGATGTAAAATTAATGCAGTAAAATATAAAGCATTTTATTTAAATATCCATTCATTATTTTACAAACACAGAGCCGCATCAGATGGATGGAAGAGCCGCATGCGGCTCCAGAGCCGCCGACCCCTGTGCTAGCCTACTTTATTGTCCCCAGCAATTTTTAAACCCCACTCAAGTGTATGGTTATTGTCCCCAGCAATTCTGGAAACAAACTGACGCCCTTGCTTGTCTCCATAGTAACAACAATGCCTGACCCATACCATGAAATGCCACCACCATGTTATACATGTTAGTCAAGCTTACGTTACAGAAAGACTTCATACGTCTTAATTTAGAGTTAAATCAAGAAGGTTTGATCGTCTCTCCTGCAGCAATATCCTTCCAAAACTCTCCTGGCTTCTCCAGAACCTGCAGACCAACACCAGTGTTCTTCGTAGACTTTAATCATCGGTTTCTTTGCAGACAAGTGCTTTGGACCACAAAGTTGCCCTGAAAATACAAAAAAATAAAATAAACTTCGACTAACACAACATCTTTTGTAAATGCCGTAGACATCAAACACAACACATACCTGTCTTTAACATTAAAAACAACCCTGACTATCGTTTCTACATTTTAAAATGAAACTAGATCATTTAGCTTAATTGTAATGAAACACAGAACTTCCTGCATTTACATACTAGGCAGAACTTTATATGATATTAATCCTTTTAGCGGTGAGTCCATTCAGCAGGGCCGAGGAGGAGGTGGAAGATGTTTGAGGTGTATCGGTATCAACTGGCCCGCTCTTCTGAAGTACCAGGCTGAAATCTTGATTTCTGCCCTAAATGAGTGCCCCTCCCACGGCCAGCATGGTCCTGGTGTACTCTCTCTTGGGGCCTGGGGGGCCGGTGTGGTTGTCTGAGGGGGCCTGACCCCAAAAACCCTGCCTGAGGCACAGACTGCCACCAGCCTGAACCCTCCCTAACCCCCAACCATCTCGCTCCCCTCTTCATCTCTGTCTCTGATGCTCAGCCTCTTTCTGTCCAATTGGCTCTGAGCTACAGACTTCTTTTGTCCATCCTCATTAGATTACACACACACACACACACACACACACACACACACACACACACACACACACACACACACACACACACACACACACACACACACACACACACACACACACACACACACAAATTACTGTATCATTCACTGATCCATTCAAAGACAGACAGGATTCAAATGAAGTTAACATTTAAACTAAGTATTAATATTATTAACATGCTAATCAGTAATGTTCTAAAAAACTTTATTTTTTTATTCCATTTTTTGTTAATCAACATAATGGTAATGGGAAATGGTCTGTATTTGATAAAGCACCTTCTAGAGTCCTGGAACCCCCCAAGGCCCTTTACAACACAATCAGTCATTCACCCATTCACACACTGGTGGTGATGAGCTACAGTGTAGCCACATCTGCCCTGGGGCGCACTGACAGCGGTGAGTCTGCCGTACACAGATGCCACCGATCTCTCCCACCACCAGCAGGCAAGCGGGTTAAGTGTCTTTCCAGGACACAACAACAGCGACAGGCTGAGCGGTGCTCGAACCTGCAACCTTCCAATTATGGGGCGAGCACTTACCTCCTGTGCCACCGTGAACAACATAGAACATCCTTTTTATTTTGCTTCAACCATGTGATGTTGATTAGCTCCAGTTCTTATTTCTATGTAGAAAATATAAAATTAGGCTTCAAAAGCACCCGACATTTTAAAGAACGTACATTTTACTTCACTTTCCATCAATAATCACATTAACATCAACATAAATAACAGCTAGACTCACAAGTACAGCCTGGAATGTGAAGCCCAATGAAACAAGTGCCCCCTAGTGGCTGGTTCCAGTACAAGTTCGAAGCCTCACATCCTGCATGTAAACAAATAGGACTTCTTATTAATATAAAAGTGAAAAATAGACCCCTGATGATTTTTGCTTTCACATGTTGACTTTTGTCCATTCAGACAATCAGTAGTTAGTTACTTCACTCTAAATAAACACTATGAGTGTGCGTGGGTGAGCTGACTGGACTCTGGTTCCAGAAAGACAACATGGAATGATAAATGACCCGCACTTGTTTAGCACCTCTCAGAATAAGGACTCCAAAGTGCTTTACACTACAGTGTATCATTCATCCATTCACACACACATTCACACACTGATGGTGATGAGCTACGATGCAGCCGCAGCTGCCCTGGGGCGCACTGACAGAGGCGAGGCTGCCGAGCACAGGCGTCACAGGTCCCTCTGACCACCACCAGCAGGCAAGGTGGGTTAAGTGTCTTGCCCAAGGACACAACAGCAGAATTCTCTGTCCGGAGCCGGGACTGAACCTGCAACCCTCCGATTACTGGACAACCCACTCAACCTGTTGAGCTACTGCTGCCCGTTGGAAGGGATTGTGGATGGGATATCCTGGCAGAAGAAGAAAAGAGTTGTTGTGTCATTTATTTATGCTTTTATGATGTTTTTTTTTTTGTGTGTGTGTGTGTGTGAGTCGCTGAAGTAGAGTTTCTACTTTGAAAGGTGTGACCAGAATTGACATCATCATCTACTTCTACTACTACAACCACTACTACAAATTTTAATGATAATAAATCTCAGTACTAGCATTTTGAAACATTTAAAAACTTTGTATTTTTACATTTAGAAGCTCCAATAAATAAACAAAGACATGCATTTCTAATCTGTTTATTTAAAAAGCATCACCACGAGGACACACCTGCTGTATTTATGGTTACAGGCTGAGTTTTCTCCTCCAGACAAAAACAGACATGTCAGAAATCACCCTCAATCAGCCGTTCCCTTCATACTGCTCTCCTTCATTCACGAGCAGCTGTCCATCATTCTGAGTGGCAGCTCAGAGAAGGGCTCTGATGGGCAGATGAGAGCAAGAAGCCAATCTCTGCCTCAGAGGCAACAGCGGCAGTCCTGTGTTTTCCTGCCCACATCCCACCACCTCCTCCAGCTCTCCCGCCTGCTGCAGGCCCTCCCCTCTCCTCCACCTGTAACTGAGAACACATCTCCTCAACGAGGAGCAGCATCACTCGCCAGAACCAGAAAGCTTGTTCTCCGTGTTCATTCTTAAAAGAAAAAATGTACTTGCTGCTGGGAGGAGCCGATGTATGTAAATTCATTATTTTGACTTCTGAGAGCTCAGAGAAAACTTTTGCCACCGTGGATGCTCCACACCTACTATAAGCTGTTGTTACTTCTTGTTTTCATGCTTCCATCAAACTGCCTGGACTTGAGGTTCTAACCTCCACCTCCAGGACTGCCTTCGTGCTCCATTAATGGATCCACGCCCTGCTCCTCAGGCCCTCCACTCCCCGGGACCACCTTCGGCCTTCTTTTATGGACCTATGCCTCTCTCCACAGACTACCAAACATTGCTCCACAGGATCACCTTGTTCTCCAAGCCCGCCTTGTTCTCTGGACCCACCTCGTTCTCTGGGCTCCCCGTGGACACTTGGCTTTCCACCTGTCTTTGCTGGACCACTCCAGTCTCCTGGCTCTTCATGCCCACAGCTAGTCTCTTTCATGTTGCTCCCCCTCCTTCGGCTGACAACACGGGCTGGTGAAGGGAATGCATTGCGCGCGCGCGCGCGCGCGTGTGTGTGTGTGTGTGTGTGTGTGTGTGAAGCAAAGGTCTGTGCACACAGAAAACACCAAAAGAAAAAAATCAGCTTGAAGATGAGGAATCCTCATTGGTGTGTGTGTACACTCGTTCTCGTGCACAAGCAGAGAAAAAAGGTGGACATGAAAAGGACTGAGTGATGAGTGGCTGACAGCAGCTCATCTGACACTGCCTGGTTTAGCTGTGGTGGGCGGGGCTTCCAGCCATGATTGACACACGTCAACACCAGTAGGAGTCCTATCCTCCTGCTGCTCTTAAAAAATAAACTTATCAGCTACAATCAAATGATGCTAATTAAACCATTCAAAAACACAGAAAACTTTTGAGTAGTTTTTTTCTGTTTCAGATAAAAATCCAATTGTTTAAAAAAAAATTCTGTGATTCTGCAGGAATTAATAACAGGAGCTCCATAAGAGCTCAGCCATTTCAGTCAGGTGTGAGGACCAAGGACATGCAGGACAAAGGACAAAGAAAATGTGTTATTCTTTGTGTACTGGGACATGTTCAGCGTGTGAGAAATAACTGTAACTCCTCAGGTTTAATAATTTGTTCTAGTTTCAGTTCTACAATCATTTGAACACAGATATGCAAATGGGAGCGCCGGCGCTCCCGCCAGTCCTGAAAGGTTAATGAGTAATTTTGAGCTGTAATAGCAAACTCCAGTAAAGACGGAGGCATGCTACCATAATAAATGTAGTAAGAGCTCCCTATTGTAAAACACCCAAGAGTGCTAACACCATACAAGACTATGTATTTGTCTACTCATCAACCAACTGTGTATGATTCCTCTTCCTTCCTCACCTAGAAGCGTGGCGCTGGCAACAGCCAAAGTCACGAAATGGCGGTGAAAGAGTGAATTTAGAAAATCGGCCTGCAGTAATCAAATTTCACCACAGGATGTCATTCTTACCTCATTCTTAAGCCTGATTCATGCTTCTCCATCAGCTCCAATAGGGGGAGACACGCACGTACGGACGGAGACATTTTGCCCTCATACTTCTCCGTCTCCTGGGGGAGTGTTGCAAAGCAATTCCCCACCAGGACAACAGAGGGCGTAGCGCTGTTCTGTGGTATCCTGTCATGTATCCGGTCCAAGATAGTGTGTTTTTATTGTGTTTTTTGTATATAAGAGACTTTTTAACACGGACAAATTTGTCTCTCATCCTCCTCCACCTCTTCATGCGCTCACCACCTCTAAACCCACGTTTCCTGTCATTTCTGTCCACAAATAAAATGCCTGCTGCGCATCTTTTCACTCCTCCAGTCACGGGGGAATTAAACGTTCATATTTTTAGAGTTTTTTGCGAGGTATTCTTCAACCTTCTCCGTGTCTGCCGCTAGTTATTCTCAGCTCTCTTTATGTTTTTGAAGGCGCAATGGTGGCGGTGTAGACGACAGCGGTGCCCTGACCAATCACAAGCTTGCGTTCTCCGTCTCGACGGACGGATGTTTGGAAAAGAGAGCTCGACTCCATACGTACTTGCGGGGCTCTCCAGCAGGCCCGCAAGGACGGATAATGGCGTTGCGTGTCTCCGCACTGACGCAGACGCAGAAGCATGAATCAGGCTTTACATATTGCACCTTTGATTGGTTTGTTTGAGTAGTTTTTCTTGTCATTTTTTAACATGATTAACAATTTCAGCAACACAAGATCAAAGCTCTGCAACTCACGAAAAAGAAGTGAGAACATTTTGAGATATTTTGGAAACTCCATCTTGAACACTGTTCATAAGTTCTCTAACAGCAAATAGGCGCAAATTGAAGTACTTTTAAAGAAACACCAAAAGTGTTCATGCCTTTTCAAGTAAAAACGAGAAATGAAAAAAGTTACTCCTCCTCATATCTAGAATTGTAATTTCACTGACTACTTTAAACGTAGAAGAGATCACAAGTCATTTTGTTGCTCATAAGTGAGTCCACGTGGGTTTATCTGATGATCTCTCACAAGAACCAGATAAAACTTTAAGCAAATTGCTTTCGTTGTGGGATTTCTCAGAAAAAACTTCTAAAAAGTCTGATGATCAGCGAGCTGCTGGTTACGAGCAAAGAACACAACCTCGTTTTAGCCCTGATGTGTGATCTCAGCTCCACACCCACTGATACTCATCACTCAGTAAATGCATTATTTTCAAATTGAGAACAATTATGTGTCACTTTTCCTCCAGGGTCTTGTGATGCACACGTCAGCTCTTAAAAGGAGAATTTCTGATGCATGTTGATGCCGTTCTGTGTAATTTATTAATTTTTTTATAGAATTATAAGAATCCACATACGTCTTCCTCAAGTGACGCCACCTAAGTGTCATTTTTGTCAAGCAGACGATGATGATGACAGAACGTTAGACTCCTTATTAAACATTGCATGTCACAGCTCATCAACTTTGATGTGGAGAGCGGCGATGGATGCCGTGTAATGATCAAACAAGGTTTTGATTTGAAATGAGACAACAATGAGGTGCCGTCTGAGGAGGATTCGTGCGCCTTAGCTTGCGGTTGTAGCTGGATGTTTGGCCTATGGCTGGCAGGCTGCTGCTAGCGCTCCGCCAGGCAGATGAGAGCCGGGTTAATGTTGGGATTTGTTCCCTAAAGCTCTGACACAGAGGAAATACTGATCAGCTCATGCCGTCAGCTTCAAGAGCCGCTAATCGCTAATCAGCACTTACACAATCTCTCTCTGACTCTCCCTTACACACACACACACACACACACACACACACACACACACACACACACACACACACACACACACACACACACACACACACACACACACACACACACACACACACACACGTGCGCAACTGTTTGATAATGAATGTTTGCATCTGAAACCTTTTAATTTAGTCATTTTCGTCTTATAACAATAAAAACATTTTTGTCTTCTCTGTAAACTAAATAATAAATCATCTAAAATTATCCTTAAAGGTCGAACACTGGAAAAAAAATTATTTTTCTGATTATTTCTGATTATAATCGGTCACTAGTTTTTCATACAGGCTGAACATGAAAACGGTCTCCTACACCAATCTCCTGCTTTAGCTTCTGATAGAAAACAAACGGTGAAACTCTAGCAGAAAAACAGCCCCAAAGCATGATGTTTCCACCCCCATGCTTTATGCTACTTATGGCACTTACTCACTAGCATCGGCTCTACTCGGCCTGGACTGGGTTGGGAGTGTTCTCAACGAACCTCTGACTGAATCTGGATTCTCTCTCTCTCTCTCTCTCTCTCTCTCTCTCTCTCTCTCTCTCTCTCTCTCTCTCTCTCTCTCTCTCTCTCTCTCTCTCTCTCTCTCTCTCTCTCTCTCTCTCTCAGCAAAGCAGGATACAAAATCTGAGTCGGCGAGTCTCCAAAAGCATGCCTGCTCAGGCTGCTTTTGTTTAATAACGGAGACACCGCAGACTTCTTCACGCTCTTTGGCCCCACCCTTGTGCTCGGAGATGTGCTCATGACATCACAGATATCTATTTTTCACACCAATTGTAGAGACCGCCCATGTGCTCAATCACGTCTGCATTCCTAAGGCAGTGTGGAAGCCCAGGCTGGGGCGGGCGGAGCGGAGTAGAGCCAATGCTAGTGTGCAAGTGCCATCACAGTAGGCATGGTGTTCTCTGGATGCGACTCGGCATTCTTTCTCCTTCATAACGTTCTATTTTGGTTTCATCTGACCCTATGGCGCTCTCCCAAACATCTTCTGGATTACCCAAATGCTCTCTAGCAAACGTCAGATGGGCCTGCACATGTACTGGATTACACAGAAGATCTCTCTGCAGGTCATTCACTAGGTCATGTGAACATCTGGAGCTCCTGATGGAGCGAGAATATTACTGGTCTTGTATATCTTCCATGTTCTAATAATTGCTCCCACAGTTGATGTCTTCACGCCTAGCTGCTTACAGGTTCAATCCTCCCAGGCTGGTGCAGGTCTGCAGTTTGGTTTCTGACAGCTCTTTGGTCTTGGCCATGGTGGGGTTCGGAGTGTGACCGTTTGAGGTTGTGGACAGGTGTCTTTTATGCTGATAATTACTTCCAACAGGTGCCATTAATACAGCCTCTTACAGAAGAAGTTGGACGTTTACTTGGACGTTCTGTTATTAATCCAACATCTCCTTTACATCTGTTATCCTTCACTCCGCTGACTTTCCTCATCTCTTCTGCAAATCATTTGGTTGGATCCCTCCTCAGCCTTCTCCACCTCCTCCATCACGTGCTGCCCCCCCCCCCCCCACCCCCCACCCCCCACCACCACCACCACCACCATTGGACCGGTCATACGAAGGGGTAATGTGGGTATTGTTCCGGGCTGGGCCGGCCTCTCCGCAGGAACACTGGATTCTGTTTGAAGTCGTGATCCGGCACAGCCAACTCACCTGCAAGATCAATACGCTGGGTTCAAAGCTGCCGGCTTCACAGAGAACACACTCTTATTAATTTATAGAAACTTCTAGAAACTTTGTCTGAAGGGAAAAACCTCCAACTCTGTGTGGTGGATAGACAGGGGGAATTATTAATACACCTGGAGAGGGAAAAAGAAACCTGTAGAAAGAGGCAGAGACCATTCGACCGTCTTCTAACATCTCATATGAATATTTAAATGATTTAAGTGTTTGAAGTGGATTGATCACACAGAACGTGTGTGTGTGTGTGTGTGTGTGTGTGTGTGTGTGTGTGTGTCACAGCAGACAGATGCATAAGGAACATGGTTTAAAGACCTATTAGATGGAGAACATGCGTGAGTGTGTGTGTTTAACTCATTAAGGCAGTCTATTTGAGTTTTCCTTTGTTGTCAGATTTGATGATTTGGGGGAAAATTTCCAGCCTTGGATTCAAAGCATTCCTGTTCGACGCTCCGAGCCTTGGGCATCGGGAACGAAACCCTCCCCATTTATATTTAATGATATCATTTTATCAACAGGAACAATCTCAGGATGTTGGCTCAGATTTGATTCCATGTTCCTCTGTTTTTTACCTGAGGGACACATGCACACGTTTTCATATCGCCGTGTCATTACCATACTTCTCTCTGCCCCCCCCCCCACACACACACACACACATCTGCATCCCGTTAATAACCAGCAAGTTCCTGACGGTGCATTCCAGTTTGTGCCCCGGAAACCCACCGCAGAAACACGATGGTGCATTAAAACATCCCAAAACACGGTCAGTTTTAGAAAACTCACAGACTAGAATCTTATATTATTCACTTTTTATACATTAAATAAGAAATCATAGTCTGATTTATGCTTTTAGGTGATGAATCGGAGCTCAAGTGCAAGAAAAAACAAAATTAGGTGATTTATTTAATCAGGATCTAAAATTAGCTGCAAAACTCTAAATAAAACTGAAGAGCAGAGATCATTAACAAAAAAAGAACTTTATATCAAAAATACTGGTATATCTGCCAGAGACATCAAATTCCAGCATTTATATTACGTTTTCAGGCGTTCTCAGGTGGCAGGGGCAGGATACATGAAAGCTTCCTTTTATCTCTGTCCACGTAGCACGTTAGGGACGGACAGCAGACTCGTTTTGTGATGTGATTTAAGTTTTCTTCCAAATTCATCTCAACTCTGCTTTGAAATCAGGTGATGTATGTTTGCAGGAAAGTGATGGAAAGTTTGGTCGGCAGTGATTTACGGGTAAATAATTAATATTTAGCTCAAACAAAGGTCACTCGTGGACCTGATGTTTGATTTTTGACAGATGTTTAGCGTGTGTTGCTTTATGCAGATGAATATTATAAAAATTCAAATGAGACAAGCTTTACGCAGACGTTTGCAGGTGTGCATGCAGATGCCTTTTTGAGGAGAATAAAGCATCAGTCATATTTGATGTTAAACCTTAAAGAAACAACATTTCAGGTCTGAATTTTGCTGTTTTAGTGGCCAGTTGTCTACGTCAGATGATTTTGACACCCAAAGCCAGCGTTTGAAAATGTTTGCACTGGCTCTGTTTCTCACATGGGTCACAGTATACTGCACTTGTGGTGTTGGCTGCATGTTAAAAAGTTACATGACGTATTTCTTTCAAATTAAAGTCATTGCAGGCCTCAAGAGCATATTTAAATTCAAATTCCACAAGTCCAAATGTGAAATAAAAGTTGGATCATTTTGAGAGAAAACCAAACTCACAATAAAATAAGACACAGTTTAGAACGCTTTATGACTAAATCGTACTAAAAGAAGTGCACAGCCCCATAGGGATGGGTACCTGTCACGTCTGAATCGATTTGGTACCAATTCCCGGTACCTAGGAATCGATACCGTCACTTAATGGTACCAATTTTGATACTTTTGAGTGTTTAATAATTAATTAATTCTCTTTTTTTATTTAAATATGTTTATTTTCACAACCATATTTGATAAATATCATGATAAATGATATACAAACTGTATTTTATCATCGTAGGGCTGCACAAATTCTTCAGTATGAGAACCTTAAACCACAACTTTTTCTAAATGATACAAAAACAAACCCAGCTCCATGTACTTCCTCTTTTACGCCCTCTGGAATAACTTTGATGAGGAGACCATGCATTATAATTATAAACTGCAAATGAAACCGAAACAAACGTTGATACCATACAACAGTTTGTATTTTAATATTGTGGTGTTTCACAAACTAAACCAGCTCCATGCTCTCCTTTTCCCATCTGGACACACTGTGATGGGAGGGTCTTTTTAGTTTTATCAACTGCAAATTGCACTGAAGCAAAATCTTTGCTGTGAACTAAATTTATTGTGTATCTTCATTCCTTTGGCCGTTCAATTTTCAAACTGATTTTTCCTACGCAGAATTTGGAATTTTTGAGTTACAAGGAGGAAGCGAACGCACCATTAGCTGATAGCAACAGAAGCTAAAGTTTCAAGCTAACGTTGTCTTAAACAGTTTACTTGCCTGCTGGAACGGATTAAGATGATGATAAATCACCAGGACGTTGTTGATGATGTCATCAACCCATTGCATTTAGTGAAGTAGACCCAAACTTTAGAACGCGTTCTTCCTACCATGCTCCTCGCTCTGCTTACATCTCGCCCGCAACGACTGAAGACGTAACGCTCTTGTGCATGCACTTCTTTCAGTCTTGGGAAATCAGGTACTGAACCCTAGCGGCAACAGTAGCTCAGGTGGTAGAGCGGGTTGCCTCGATTCCAGCTCCCGCCATGGGTATTCTGCTGTTGTGTCCTTGGGCAAGACACTTCACCCAACTTGCCTGTGTTGGTGGTGGTCAGAGGGGCCGACGGCGCCAAATGGCAGCCTCGCCTCTGTCAGACCGTCCCAGGGCGGCTGTTGCTCCAGGGCAGCTTACCATCACTAGCAGTGTGTGAATGTGAGAGTGTGTGAAAGCGTCATTGAGTGTCCTAAACAAGCGCTATATAATTTTGATGATTATTAGTGTGTAAGTGGCAAAAGGTACCGAAACAAGGCACTGTTTCACACCACGTGAATCGGTCCTTGGTCGGTACCACGGAATTTGGTCGATGCCTTAAAAAGTACCAAATATGGTACCCACCTTTAGTGCCCCACATGACCCAGCTGTGTAAAACGTCTTGTAAAAAGAGTCGTACGAGCAAATTCTGTGTGATTCTGACTGAAAGTTTGCATGTTTTCTTACAAACATATTGTGCATCTATGAACCCTGCTGTTTTGTTCCCATGAAGCAGAAAATGTTAGAAATTTGGGACTTTTTACAGAACCTGTCACTGATTGGAGATGAAAATAATCCGACATTCCTAGACTGAGTTACAAAAAAAATCCTCCTCTAACAGGGACCTGGGAGCTTGAGGATTCTGCAGAATCTCAGCTGTTCCTAGAGCTGCACCTTTCTGGACTGAGATGTCTGATGTGCTTCCTGGGATCTTCTTTAGCCACTCCTTCAGTGTGGGGGGTTACTGCTCCGAGTGCCCCGATGACCAGGCCTAAAGTCTGGACACACCTTCTCATTCAGTGTGTTTTCTTTCTTTGCTCTGATTACTGCTTTGCACATGCTTGGAATTCTCTTGATGAACTTCAAGAGGTAGTCCTTCAAGAATGTTGGAAAACCATTTCAGGTGACTGCCTCTTGAAGCTCATCACGAGAAGGCCAAGAGTGTGCAAAGCAGTAATCAGAGCAAAGGGTGGCTATTTTGAAGAAAATAGAATAGAAAACATGTTTTCAGTTATTTCACCTTTTTGGGATTAAGTACATAACTCCTCATGTGTTCATTCATAGTTTTGATTCCTTCAGTGAGAATCTCTCAATGTAAATGGTCACGAAAGTAAAGACAACACATTGAATGAGAAGATGTGTCCAAACTCTTGGCCTGTGCTATGTATAGATAGATATATCCATCCATCCATTTTCATCCGCTTATCCGGAGTCGGGTCGTGGGGGCAGTAGCCTAAGGCGAGAGGCCCAGACTTCTCTCTCCCCAGCCACTTGGGCCAGCTCCTCCGGGGGAACCCTAAGGCATTCCTGGCCAGGTGAGAGACATAGTCCCTCCACCGTGTCCTGGGTCTACCTTTAGATCTCCTCCCGGTTGGACGTGCCCGGAAAACCTCACCAGGGAGGCATCCAGGAGGAATCCTGACCAGATGCCCGAGCCACCTCAACTGGCTCCTCTCGATGTGGAGGAGCAGCAGGTCTACTCCGAGCCCCTACCGAATGACCGAGCTTCTCACCCAGCAGTAGCTCAGGTGGTAGAGCGGGTTGCCTCATGATCGGAGGGTAATGGGTTCAATTCCAGCTCCCGCCAGGGGTATCCTGCTGTTGTGTCCTTGGGCAAGACACTTCACCCAACTTGCCTGTGTTAGTGGTGGTCAGAGGGGCCGACGGCGCCAAATGGCAGCCTCGCCTCTGTCAGACCTCCCCAGGGCGGCTGTGGCTACAAGTAGCTTACCATCACTAGCAGTGTGTGAATGTGAGAGTGTGTGAAAGCGTCTTTGGGTGTCTAGAAAAGCGCTATAGAAGTTCAATGCATTATTATTATTATTATTATTATTATTATTATCTCTAAGGGAGAGCCCAGCCACTCTTTGGAGAAAACTCATTTCGGCCGCTTGTATCCGTGATCTCGTTTTTTCGGTCACTACCCAAAGCTCATGACCATAGGTGAGGGTAGGAATGTAGATCGACCGGTAAACCGAGAGCTTCGCCTTCTGACTCAGCTCTCTCTTCACCACGACAGACCGGTACAACGCCCGTATCACTGCAGATGCAGCACCAATCTGCCTATCGATCTCGCGCTCCAGTTTTCCCTCACTCATGAACAAGACCCCGAGATACTTAAACTCCTCCACTTGGGGCAGGACCTCATCCCTGACCCGGAGAAGGCATTCTACCCTTTTCCGAATCAAGACCATGGTTTCAGATTTAGAGGAGCTGATTCTCATCCCAGCTGCTTCACACTCGGCTGCAAACTGCTCCAGCGAAAGCTGAAGATCACGTTCTGATGAAGCCAACAGGACCACATCATCTGCAAAAAGCAGATTCCTGATCCTCAGGCCACCAAAACGGATGCCCTCCACACCTTGGCTGCACCTAGAAATCCCGTCCATAAAGGTTATGAACAGAATCGGTGACAAACGGCAGCCTTGGCGGAGTCCAACTCTCACTGGGAACGAGTCCTACTTACTGCCGGCAATGCAAACCAAGCTCTGACACCAGTCATACGGGGACCTAACAGCCCGTACCAGAGGGCCTCCCTAACCGCCGGTGTCCACCAGCAGGTTCGGGGGTTGCCACCACAACAGGCACCAACGATCCTGCGACCACAGCTAAGGTCGGCTGCCTCAACAATGGAGGCACGGAACAGGGTCCATTCAGACTCTATGTTCTTCGCCTCCCCCGGAACATTTTGGAAAATCTGTTGGAGGTGGGAATTTATATATTCATAATTTGCAGTTTTGACAAATGCAAAAGTGTAATAATTCTCTGTGATTGTGCAATATTTTGTCTGCAACTGTTGCAGCTCAGTGAGACTCTGGCAGAAAGAGAAGATTGAGTCTAATAACAATCCTCCTCCAACAAAACCTGGAGTTTCTGAAATTCTGTATGAATCAGAGATACTCTTCATCCTCCTTTTCCACTTTAATGTGCTGTCTTTGTTAGGTCGTCAGTGTGTGTGTGTGTGTGTGTGAGAGAGAGAATCTAAAGGCTCCTCCATCCTCAAGACCAACTGAACTTTCATAAACTCAAAGTAACAAGGTTCAAGAGTGCACAGTTCAGTTTGAGAGGCTGACAGTGTGTGAGGGAGATGCTCAAGAGATAGATATTACATGAAGGTGTGTGTGTGTGTGTGTGTGTGTGTGTGTGTGTGTGTGTGTGTGTGTGTGTGTGTGTGTGTGTGTGTGTGTGTGTGTGTGTGTGTGTGTGTGTGTGTGTGTGTGTGTGTGTGTGGGTTTGAGTGCATGAACTGGGAGTCCAGCGTGCAGGCCGCTGCAGTGAACTCTCGGGAAGGCAGACAGAATCCTAAGTTGGTCTATAGAGAGTGAGGGCTCTCCTTTTCAACTAGAACTCCCTTGGACAACACACACTCACAAAAAACACACCCACCCACCACTAACACACACCGGGACAGACATGATTGCAGAGCGAAAGCACGCGCTGACATACAAACACACACACACACACACACACACACACACACACACACACACACACACACACACACACACACACACACACACACAGACACACACGCGCGCGCGCGCGTGATGAAAAAACGTGGGTAAACTTGTGCATGCACAAAAAAAGGCTCATATGGGATATTTCTACTCATGATTTCACACCTTAATCCCAAATACACACAAAAAGACACGCACATGCTCTCACAGACACACACTCCTCTCTTTTTGTGTCTCTCAGTAGTTCCTCGGTGTTTCATCTGACAGCTTATTCCCACTGAGGCTCCGCTTTGTATTCACCCCAGATCCCCTCAGCACAGACACCCTGTGAACACACACTCCCAGGGTGGGAGAGGGGGAAGGTGACCTCGGTCCACACACACACACACACACACACACACACACACACACACACACACACACACACACACACACACACACACACACACACACACACACACACACACACACACACACACACACTGGGAAACACATTTCTGACCAACAAAAACAAACTCAACAAATGAATAATGCAAAGTTATTAAAAGCCTTCAACAGGAGGACAAATAAATACATTTAAAATTTTTAGGATTGTCATGTTTTTCACCTCTTGGACATGTCTGCTGTGATGTCACGACATCTCCAATGTCGCATTTCACACGTGATGCTCTGAGTTCCTGGTTTTCCTCTCAGAAAGCTAAAGTTTGCTAATCAGCTAAAGACTTGAAACAAACCTTCTGTGTCCGTGAGTAGAAATACAAAAGTATAAACCAAATACTTACCTAAGTACTTGTATCTTGCCTTACTGTTGCTAAGTCTCTCTAGTGATACTTTTAAGAGGAAATGGTGAAATCTAGCCAGTCACAGAGTTCAAAATTGAATAGAAAAGTTGATCCCACTTGGGATTTGAACTGGAATCCCAGAGGCTAAACTTTTGCTTTTTGCATTTTATATTTTTCCCAGCTTTGAATAATGCTGCAGTGATTGCAAATACTGCTACCAAAGGACTCTTTGTAGGTGAAAATAAAGGAGGGATGGGACATTTTTGGGATTGAATATTGATTGAAATTCCATATAACAGTTTTTTTCTAGTTTAAAACAAATCAGCTGTAGATTTTCTGTGACTAAAACAATCAAAACAGCATCCAACACCCTATTTTCCATCTTCTCTTTCAAAATCAATTCTTCACCAATTCACCTGTAATCAATAAAAGGAAATAGAGTGCAATAAAAAAAATTTCCAGCTGCATGTCAGCTGGCTTATTTAGATAATCTCAGTCAAATTAGAAGAAATGAAACTCAGACAAAGAAAGGAAACGAGGCCACACGCTTAGGTGTAGGTGTGCATAATCGGACCCTAGAGCCCTGACTCAGCGGTAGAGAGCCCGTTTTAAAGGGGACCAATTGAAAACTCACCTTTTGCATGTGGGTCTCTATAAATACAAACAAAGGTGAAAAAATCCATTCAATTGTTTTCCATCAGTGTTTGGTTTTTAGGAATTATATGCCTAAAACGAGACGTTTAAAAAAGGCTCCGTTTGTGACATCACAACCGGGTAGAATAGAACCACCTCTCTCGTGCGAGAGAGAGCTTCTGCTGGAGGAGCAGCTGCTCTACTACTCACCCCTCCAGGATGTTGGAGCTTCTCTGCTCATAGTAACATGAGCGGGGGTGGGTGGGCGTGGTCCATTCCAGCTGTTTTTCTTAAAGTGACAGAGCTCTGAAACAGCTCATTGTGGAAGGTACTGAAAATGTCAAGAATAAAACTGCTGAAATCTCTTTATGTGAGAGGGATTTAGTGAAAAGAACTTTATGAACATGTATTGTTCAGACCATACAACCATTATAACTTAAGAAAAAAAGGTCATAATATGTTCCCTTTAATAATAAAACAACTAAATAAAAACACTAGCTAAGCCGTGGCACAAGGACGATACAAGAAATCTTCAAATCAATGCTAGGAAAAAACAGCACAGACAACATGTAAACCAACAATGTGTTGTGGAAACAGTGGACTATTACAACAGGGATGTTTGAAAGCAGCTGCAGAAAATGTAACAAACACCACAGAGGCAAGAAACAAGAGGAAACAACTTTATTTATAAAGCCCCTCCCTACCCAAATCAAGGGGGTCCAAGGTGCTGAACACTGTAAAAAAACAACTAAAACTCAATAAAACAGCTTTATAGTAAAATACAGAAATAAAACGTTCAAAGACAATAAGAATTAAAAAAAGAGTAACGCAGCAATGAGGATCAAAACATTAAAACATGAGTATAAACACTAGGAAACATATCTAAGACAAACCTTTAGCCTGGCTTTAAAAGTGTTTCTAGTGGCAGTCGGTTCCAACGCCGAGGACCCAGAACGGAAAAGGCACGATCACCCCGCAGAACCACCAGGAGGTCCCTCCGACCCGAACATAGCGATGTTAGAGTAAATCCACTTAAAGTGCCTTAACTGTGTTTCTTTGCTTTAATAAACCATGTCGGTTATCAGTTTCACTCACATAATAAACATGAAAAGCTGCACATCTGATGTAGAAAACATGAAAAAATGACCAGATAACGTTTATGCTTTAATAGTTAAAACCCCAATGCTAGTCCTTAACTTCCCCTCTGTCTTTAGGTTTCCCCTGCAGCAGTTTGGGAGGAAACCCAGCACCAGGCAGATCGCTAGCTTCCCCTGAGAGTGGGTGATATCCACACCGTGTGCACATGGTTGTGTACGTGCACGATGAGTGAATGTGTGAGTGCGTGCATGTGAGAGGGAGCTGCGGCTAGCCCTAAACCATCAGCCTAGCGGCAGTACAGTAATAACCACAGGATTCATTTGCTACCACAGGCTATAGGTGTGTGCGTGTGTGTGTGTGCGCGCGTGTGTGTGTGCGTGCATGTGTACAGTAGCTCATTTGTAGACCTGCAGTTGAATCACGGCTCAGATCTTCAGCCTTGTGTCTGTCAGTCCAACCTTGGCAGCAAATGGTCAGCAGGTCCAAAGCCACCGTACGAGGTCAGACAGATGGATGGACAGACAAACCAGAAAGCGAGCGAGTGTGGGATGATTCCTGCACCTGCATACAGATCAGAATGCTGCTAAGTATATGCAGAAAATAGGAATAGGCAAATTAAAAAAATAAGAATGCTAAAATGATCATCCCCTCTATTTCCTGTCCTCCTTCCGCAATCTTTCTGTCTCTCTTTTTATCATGATTCCTTTCTGTCTCTCCCTCTCTGGTTGCTGCAGGGTTGATTGGAGGTTTTGTCACGCCTGCTTTGACAGGCCGGGCAGAGCTCAGGTCCCAACGGTTTGGCAATTATCCTCTAACCCAGCAGCCTACTGCTGCACAAATGCACTCACACTCGCACACATATACACACACATCCATACATGGCCTGCATGTCAATACGTCAGAGATGGGGAGACAGGCTGTCTGTGTTTTCCATCTCGTTCTCTTTCGCCCTCTTCACATCTCTCCCTCTCTCATTAGCCAGCTGCGTTTTAGAGGAGAGGAAGGTGTGAAACTCCGGAGACTCTTAACATTCCACTCTAATATACAGTCCATCTTAAGCCATCCAGGGCCTGAACTCACACACACAGCTGCACGTACACACACACATCGTAATCCTTGGAGATCAGAAGGGCTCCTCTTTCTCCAGCTAAGTAGTGTTGGACCCATCTACCGACTCGCTGACAGCCTCTCCAGCTTTGCAAATGTGCAGCAGCTTGTCAAGTGCAGGTAGCAGCTTAGGCTCTGGAATTAACTTAAACACAGACTTTAGAAATATGGAGTCCAGCCTCATCTAGAACGTATCTTTGTTTGGAGTAGTTGCAAAAACAGGATATTTAAGCTAAAAGCATCACCGTCTTTCTTCTGGTGTTTGCAGGTTTATGCACCAGTGGTGGAAAGAGAGATTCTTCTACATATCACCTAAAACACGAAAATCTCTGCGATACGAAGCAGGTTAAAAATGCAAACAAAGCAAGGGAATTGCCACGCTGCCATGCTTTGAATTAGAGTCGTCTTGGTGCCTTTCTGCTAAAGAGAGGGAACAAATACTTGCTATATTCATTTGTTTTCATATCAAGTTTTGGAAGATTAGTTACTGCTTTGCAGCTTTAAAGCCTGACTTGTGATCGCTCCTATTTAGATTTAAATTACATTTTCTACAGTAATTAATCTTTCTTTTATACCCAAAGACATCCAACTTTTCTCCCAGGACTTATTTAATCTGTTTTATAATCATTAAAACATTTTTAGCTCAAAATGCAACCTAAAAACTGCTTCAAGCACACTTTAGACATAATTTATTGCACAGTTTTAATTTCTGCAGAAGATCGTGTTTGGATCAAATTTAAAGAGAACATCTCTCACACAGGAAGACTGATTAGTGCTGGCTGCTTTAATACACCTACAGAACTTGAAATATAGGAGGAAAAATCCATCCACCAGTTTACCTGGGTCCAAGCACTGGTGGGCAGCTCCTCCAGCTTCTTCAGGAGACACGGACGAGGTCTCAAGCCTCGTTGATAGGTTCCCTCCAGAGCTTCCAGTGCCTGTTTCTACCACCTTAAGCCATCTCAGCTGTCTCCTGAGCATCAACTTGACAGAGTCCCTTACAGATAGTTGAGTTCAGCAATCCATCAGATGAAGCTCTTTCAGCTCACAGTGCCCCTACTTATAACTCACAATCATTTAGTGAGAACATCACCTTTTACCTCACATTCATGGATCAGTACCGTGTGTGATGTTGCAAACGCCGGCCCAGTTAGCTCATGAATCTTATTAGCAGAGCAGTAGTCTGTAAAAGATCAACTTTAAGGGTAATACACTGATATTTGAGAGCTTGCATAGTTTCCTCATAACAAATAGTCAGTTTATCCTTTTTGACATCTGATTTAATCGGTTTTGTTGCTTACACGAAGATGAAAATCATCAGTATTAGGGGTAGACCGATAAATCTGTTGGCCGATGTTTACTAACTGTCATTTACCGTTGTTTTCTATACGTCGGCATCGGTCGATATGTGTCCTCAATAAAGCCGATCTAAAGTCAGGCGCGTCCTCGGGCAGCCCAGTGGTGTTGCAGAATTAAATTTAAATGTATTTTTACGTTGACTAATGACATCTTCATAATAAATACTGTAAATTAACTTTATTCAGGTGTCTGACTGTAACACTGAGCGGTGCACAAGTTAAGATTTAACTGTTAGTTAAATTCAGAGTTCAAAAACTGGTTCAGCTTCAGAAATTTTGTGCATCAGCCGTTATAGTGACATTTTAACATGAGAATATGGTGGAAAACATCTGGAAATCAGTCCACAAAAATCAGCAGTACACATCGGTTCATCATGTCTCCTACATCTCAACATCTGCATCGGCAATAGAAAAACCAATATCGGTCGACCTCTAACCAGCATGAACTTAAGAATCAGACTTTCAGGCCATAGCTGGCCTCCCTTGTGCCAGATCGTTTCATGCAAGCAATAAATCACAGAAAACGTTCAGAGCAATTGAATAAACATTTCAGCCATTTTAAAATGTGTTTTTGTGGAAAAAAAGTTGCAAATGATTGCTATATCTTAATTCTGAATGACATCTGACAAAAATGATTCACATACTTCTGGATTTATATTAATAGCTAGCGCACGTGCAGTAAAATAAGTCCTGTTATCCTATTAAACTGCTCTGATATTCAGGGGTTCACTGCAGTTTGTGCAAAATATTCCATAAACCATCAACAGTTGTTCACCTGAAACATCTTGTAAGCATAAATTTCTTACCCTGCAGCAAGCTTTAGCACCGAGGTGCTTCCATGGATCAAATCCAGCAAAAACTAGTGACAACATTATTAAAGAGAAATACTTTTTTATTTATTATTTTTGGAAAAATATCAATCTCTGAGTGTCTCATGCAGGCTGAACATGAAAATAGTCTCCTACACCTATCTCCTGCATTAGGTTCTGATAAATGATAAACGGTGAAACTCTAGGACTAGAAAAGCCTGCCAGATCTACGTCACACTGTCACTTAACATTCATGGACTCACCCGTCTTGACTCACGACGGGGAAGGCTGTTGTTGGTTTAGTGTCTCAGCTCATAGAAGCTAACCATTAGCATTAGCAACTCCACCACACAGCAGAACTCCTCCAGGCTTGTGTTATTTGCAAAGCTGCCAAATCTCATGCACTGAGCATGAGACACACGCATTTGACTCTCTTCACACGCTCTCACACCACACCTCCAATCTCTCACGCTAAACCAGCGCCTGCGCTCCCCAAATGCGCATCACGCACAGTGTGTAACCCTGTATTTGTGGAGACAAATCATCAGTGTTGGAATCTGTGGTAGAGACACGCTGCTGTTAGCCAATCAGAGGTGAGATGTCCAAATATCAGGAAATAAGACTCCATGTCCTGCCGTCTGAAGCTTCCTCCCCTGACTGAATTCTTTGTGCTGAAACGGGTGCACCAGAGCTTTTTTTCCCCCAGAGAACGACTCAGTCCCTACTTTTGACCACTGCAAATGTATTGAAAATATGAGTGAAGAACCTCTTTTAGTGTTGTAAAATAAAATTTGTGTGAATTGTTATGATATTATGGAGATTGGAGTTGTTTTAGGGCGGCAGCTAGCAATTCATTTTGGCATTGTTCGACTAGCTGTTAGCTTATCAGTCACATCTGATGTGAAGTATTTTGTCAGAAAGGAGAACCTTATGAAAGCTTCAGTATCTACAGAAAATAAAATAGCATTTATTTTAAATTTTACACAAAATGTATTTAAAATGGCTAAAATTTTCCTGTGATGCTACTTTAGCTTAGTTTAGGTTAGCTTGTTAGCTTCATGTTTCATGATGAAGTGAACCAAATAAATCTTTCGATGTTTCATCAAATGCATCTAACTCCTCTTGTGCAAATAAATCACACAAACAATAAAACTTATATTGAATGAGAGTATTTTTAATCGTGCTCTGTGGAAACATTATTTTACTCGTCACACGCTTCATTGTTCTGATTGGCCGAGGGCTTGTCCAATTGCATCTGGAGGTATTTTGGTCTGCGCCGGTTCATTATACACCTGTAAATGGAAAAAGAAGCGAGTGGTTCCAGAGTAGTTTGCATTTCCACCTTTTGTCTGGCGATGCCGGGGTTTATACCGCAGAGTTCATCAGACAGCCCGTCAGAATGACTGACAAGTGTAGCGGCGGTGATTGAGGGGATGGATTTACAGCCGGGACAGCAGGTGAATATTATTAGCTGGGTGAAAGAGAAAAACACAGCTGCAGAAGTGTCGATCCGAGGGAGAAGGACTGAAATGCTGTGATAGTACTCTACTTCATTTTTCCTTTCATTTATTCTCAAAACTTTAAATATAGATTTCTTTTTTTTGTCAATAATAAACTTTTTTGTTTTGTTCAGAAGTACAAAACTGACAGAGTTGTTCTTTTTTTCTAACTATTTGTTTGATTAGGTTCAAAATTTGTCGGAGTGACAATTGAAATCTGAGCGGAGGAATATGGGGGAATACTTATCATAACACACTGCATTCTCTGATCATATTACAGAAAAGAGCGGTGCGAATCATCCACAAGTTTGGGTTTCTAGAACACACCCATAAGCTGTTTACGCGATCAATGCTGCTGAAATGTGATGATCTTGTTAAATATAATACATCAATAGTCCTATACAAAGCATTCAATAAATTATTACCATCTAACCTACAACATTTCTTTTTCATTTCTGAACGTGTTCATAACTTGAGAGGTTTTGGATATTTTTCATTGCCAAGAGTTTAAACTCGTAAATATTTCTGTGTGTCGGTGTGCGGAGTGAAAGTCTGGAACAAACTGGACTTACAACACAAGCAGTGCCAAACTAGTCATCGATTTAAACTGTTATATAAACATAAGGCCTGGACAACGTATAGAAATGAGAGTCCCTAATTTAATTCATTCTGTCGTTTTACTCTGTCTCATTGCATAAATGTTCCTTGTTGATATGTGTCCTTCACCATTGTTGGTATAATTTGTTGTTAAACCGTAACAACTTTGCAGTTGCCTGTGGTTACGCCATCACTCTTTTATACAGGAAAAGAATGACTGAATAATCAACAGTGAAGCTCGAGGTTTACTCACTGAATGGGGATCTGGGGTGGGATTATATAAGTTTTCTTCTTCCCACTCCTTTTCAGGCAGAGTTGCATGGCCATTTATGTTTATTCCTTTGCACTAAATGACTTATATGATTTAACTAATTGTTACCTTGTTTAATTGACTGTGCCATTGCCTGAAATAAATAAAAATCAATGAATGAATGAATGACTTTTTTTCTAATGAAGCTCAAATTTATATGCGCTTTTGCCCGTTTAATATTTCAGCTGGAGTTCATGGGTGTGATTTAAGCACATGTCTTGATTCCATACATAAATCTGAAAATTTCCATTTTCTTTTCATTTGTAGTTTTTCAGACATTCTCACATTAAAGATGAATATGCATAGCTAGTCGCTGTTCTTGGTAGTTTTGTTATTGTTACAAATCCTCATCATACTGCTTCGGCCCTAAAAGCAGATGGAGATCATGATTAGTACCTTCGTCAGAAACCTGCCAGATCCAGTCTTAGACATGTCTGTTGCCTCTGGTGGAGGATCTACAGGTGGCAAGAGCCAATTAAAGTTAAAGTCCCATTAATCACCACGCTCTGCATGTGACCCACCCCCGTTGGGAGTGCTGAGCTGCAGCTGTGGTCTCGCTCGGGAACTGTTAGGTGGTTTAACCCTTTAATCTAACCCTTTGGTATGACCCGACCAGGATTTGAACCCCGACCTCCCAGTCGCAGGGCAGACACTCTACCACTAGACCACTTATTTTACTTCAAATCACTTTTCACTATTAAATGATTACATGATAAAATAAATCACATTTTCATTTAGTTGTTACATTAACATCAGATAACAGCAGTTGGAGTCCTACTACATCATGAACCTATTTAGTGAATGACTCTAATCAGATTGTGGAAAAAGATCAATAAAAATGTATTGTAGCCATTTTTGGCCAAAGGTAGATCCATCCTGATGTAGGGTTTGGTAAATTGAGTGCTTTAAGAGCTCAATAGATACATTACCTCTACTTATGACCAATAAGCTGTGATACTCTATCTAAATATAGAATATCACCCTGCCTGGTCTTTACTGTGTTAATCAGAAGATTCTAGGATTCTTTATTTATTAAGGGATTGTAAACACTTCATTTTGATTCAGAAAACAGTCAGGTTCATAAAAGTAAGGATTTATTTTACAAACAATTAAAACATGACAAGTTAACTAAGCATTTACTGTGATGGATGGAACTAAATGTGATGTATGCATAGGGATGGGTACCTTTGACATTTGAATCGATCCAGTACTAATTCCCGGTACCTACGAATCGATACCGGTACTCAATTTATAACCATATTTGATAAATAACATACAACTGTTTTTATTTTAACATCGTCCTTGTAGTTTTATAAGCTGATAATTAAACTGAAGCAAACATCTTTACTGTGAACTAAATTTACTGTGTATCTTCATTCCTTTTACCGTCCTTTTTCAATTGATTTTTCCTACTGGGAAGTTAGAATTTCCGAGGAGAAAGCGAACGCACCATTAGCTGATAACAATGGTGGCAATGGAAGCTAACATATCAAGCTACGTTATCTTAAACAGTTTATTTAACTGCTGGAGCAGATTTAAACGATGATGCCTCACACTTAAATCGTTGTCACTGGTTTCATCTTCACCCAATAACCCGTCACATTTAGTAAAGTGAAGCCACACTTTAGTGCCAGTTCATGTTCTTCTAGTCGGAATTTCAGAGTTCCAAGGAGAAAGCGAACGCACCATTAGTGAAATGGAAGCTAACAAATCAAGCTAACGTTATCTTACATTTTATTTACCTACCGGAGCAGATTAAGATGAGGATGTCTCACTTAGATCGTTGTCGCTGGTTTCATCATCACCCAGTTACCCATCACATTTGGTGAAGTGGACCCAAGCTTTAGAGTCCGTTCTTTCTACCCATGCTGCCCTGTTTTCAACTCGCTCGCAGCGACCGATGACTTAACGCTCTTGCACATGCGCAGCTGTCTAGGCAAGTTCTCGTTGTGAAGGACGGGTACCGAATCGAGGCACCGTTTCAAATGAAGTGAATCGGTGCTCGGTCGGTACTGTGGAATTCGGTCGGTACCTTAAAAAGTACCAAATTCGGTACCCATCCCTATGTATGAACCTATGTGTGAATGCAATGTTAGTCAGAACTTCCTTATCTAGGACGGCTGAGTTCTGGATATAAAAGAATTTGGTTTGCGTTAAGCTATGAAGTTGATTATTATCAAAAGCACATCAGATGCTATCTGTGTGTCTACTTCACCTGTTCTCAGAGACCCTCTTGGTGGATCCGAAGGTCAGAAAGGTCGGATGACCTCTGGCACCGAAGGGCTGTAGAATACTGTGGCACCGACTCTTCAGTCCAGTGATGTCTCGGGTCACAACAGACGGATGGAATCGCGCGTCTGGGACTCTTAAGGAGTCTAAACATCAGCTTGTTCTGCGGGAACTGTTTTGTTGTGTCAGCTTCGCAGGTGCAAAAAGATTTTGATGACGTGTCAAAAGCTTTGATGGTTAAAGAGGGGGTTACTTCAGGTGGCTGGTCTGAAGCTTTCTCTAGAACTACTGCTGAATCACCAGAGTGATCCGGTTTTAATTTTCTCATGTTATGATTTGCATAGCCAACCAGACAGGTTTGAGGAATATTACCAAGACAACTCAGAAACACGCCTTCTTTGATCGGGAAGCTCTGATCTGGGGTAAAGGGCTATTTATGTGTCATGGGTTTAACTTTACCTTACTTGATCTTGTGTGTGTGCAAATGGTGATGACCTTGTCAAGTAAACATGCAATCAATCAATGTAATCATAACATAACATTCATTTCAAACTTCAATCATTGAGCACAGATTAATGAAACATTTCATTATATTATAATTATTATAAGTAGCAATAAACAAATGATGATTAATGATTATCTAGCTTTTAAGATGTAGAAGTTCATATCTGAGTTAGGAAATCCAGGCTGCGAGTGTTCACTTATATGGAGGCATGAAGAGTCCTGAAAGATTGGAACTTGAGGAGAGAATATTCTTGTTGACACTTCGTTATCTGTGTTCAGAGCTGCAGGCTCTGAGCTCCAGCTGATGGGATGAAGGCAGGCTGATTTAAAGGGGACACATGCAGTCTCGTGTCTCCTTTTTGACCAGATGTTGAATGGTCAAACTGTACCTAAAAACTTACCATTGCTGGACGTTGCACTGAGTAGAGTGGGCTATAAAAATATTAGTTGTGCATGTAAAGATTTCTTTCTGTAATTTGATTTAAAATCTACTAGAATGCTTACTTTGAGACGACTCTAGTGCTAAAAAACAGGATCGATCCGAAAGTTCGGAGCGAACGCTGTGCTCCTTCAGCGAGTGTACAGAATACAATTGTGTGAATGACTCTCAGCTGCTAAAACGCCAAATCTCTGCTGAGTATATGGAAATTTGACTGACTCACAGCCATTTATGAGTTTGCTAACACTAGGTAGCTGTGGCAATGGTCACTTGTCAATGCACATGTATGCATCACCTTATGAGTTTCATTAAATGCATCCTGTGCAGCAAATACAAACATGGATGGGTTTCAGTAGAGAACTAGTGTCAGCAGGTGGGGGCTTCCCTGGTAGGAGGCTCCCCATCTTTTAGCTTCTTTAATGAAGTTATTCCTGCTCTTTTCCTCTTCCTGGTTTACAGAGTGGCACCATCAGTGTTTCTCGCTCAGCGCCCTGGGCGGCATAATCGTCAAATCCATCAACATGCTCACCTCGCATCAGATCAGCACGAAGCTCTTTGAAGGAAATGGACGTTGCAGCTTTATCAACTAGACAATGCAGTGATCTTCCCTTCCGGCGTTAAACAACTACATACACCTTACAGCAACAAAAGCCTGTGAGCGTGTGTGTGTGTCTATGTGTGTGAGTGGGTATGAAAGCTGAAAGAGATGGGTGTAATTTTGTACGTGTGTGTGTGTGTGTGTCTGTGTGTGTGTGTGTAGGCGGACCTTGCCTCAAGCTAAAGTCATTGAACAGTTAAGGAGTTCCTGCTACACTCTAGGCTAAAACTGAAATGCAACCGTCTGACCACGCGTGAAATTACCACCCTTTCATGAGCGCATGCAGCGCATACAGCACACACACACACACACACACACACACACACACACACACACACACACACACACACACACACACACACACACACACACAGGTTTTCACAAGCATACTCTACGTTACTCTGCACAAACACGTATTCTTAGCAGACCTCAGAAGTGCTAATGGCCTCCACACAAGTGTGTTAAATCATGTCTTATCTGCATGAACCAATCAGGTACTTTTATTGACAGGTTACAAAATGTTTTCTGCTCATGAAGAGGAAGACTCTGGTTTTAGCTCTCTGCTTCACTTCCAAAGACATTACTCTCTTACTTTTACTTCCAGGCTCACAACACAAAACGCAAACTTCTCTTCTTCTTGTGGTTTTTGTTGATGAGCGGTGAACTGAAAGTGCTGCATGCTAGCTAGCTAACAGCTGTAAAGCAGGTAGAACATGCCCCTGAGGACACCTAGGACAGGGACAGCAGTAGCTCAGGAGGGCAGGTTGTCCAGTAATCAGAAGGTTGCAGGTTCGATCCTGGCTCCAACCAGAGAATTGCCCTTGGGCAAGACACTTAAGCCACCCTACCTGCTGGTGGTGATCAGAGGGACCGGTGACGCCAGCGTTCATCAGACCTTGCCTCTGTCAGGGTGCCCCAGAGCAGCTGTGGCTACATTGTAGCTCAATCAGAAGACTCTCAATCTGTATATAAAGTAACGTGTTCCTGCGGTGTCTGTGAGGGCGGGCGGAGGGGTGGGTAGCATTCCTCCGACGTCCGTCTGTCATGGTCTGTGTCTGCGTCTCCCTCATGTGTCTCCTTGTGTGCTCCATTCCCCTCTAAGAATCCCCCTTATGTGTCTCTTTGTGTTCCTCATGTGTTTCCTGGTCTTCAGCCCTCCAGATCATCTCTCCCAGGTCCTGTGTTCCTTTAGTCATCCCCAGTCACCCCTCTGCAGTCTTTTATAGTTTCAGCTTTTCATTTTATTAGTCTCTTTAGTATGTTTTTTCCCACCGGTGTTTGTAGTTTTCCTTCCCCTTGGAATATTAGTTATGTGGTTGCTTTCCTTGTCTTTAGGTTCTACTCTTAGATCATGTTCCTCCCTGATTAGTTAATTGCTTTCACCTGGTTCTCTTTCCACACATCTGCAGCCCATCTGCCTCCCATCATGCCCCAGTGTATAAGCCCTGTCTTTGTCTCAGAATCTTGTCGGTCCATTGTTTTGTGTCAGCGTTGTTTTTTGCTCTGTGAGCTTTTGTACCTCGCCTCTAGGTTTTGTGCTCTGTGTGAGCTTTCGTTCTCCTGGTACTCAGGACTTTGGTTTTTGGCTTCCTGCCCTTTTGGATTTTTTGGTTCCTCATCCTAAATAAAAAGGATTTTACTTTTAAACCGCTCCTGCCTCGTGTCATCTGGTGTTATCTGCATCTTGGGTCCTAACCTCCTCCTAACCCACAACGTGACACCGTCACAGTGGTGGGTGGAGGTCTAACCCAAGATCAGGATAATAAATAAAAGAAAGAAAGAAGGAAAGATGCAATGTTTTTGGCAGTAACATCACCGTGGTAAATCGAAACACTTTGAAAAGTATTAGCACATCTCCCTCGGCCAAGCCACTTGTTTTAATGTATAATTTGTGGAGGTACACGCTGCCATTTGAGCATTATTCTGCAAAATAATGATATTAAATGGATTGAATCTTCCAGTGAATAACAATAAAGAACCTGCCGGCTTGGCCTGTTAGTTCCCTTAATAAAAGGCTGACCAGGAATAGATCTAACGATTAAAGATGAAATCATTTTTACCTAGTAATCTGGGATTACTGCCTGCCTAGCACTCAGAGGTAACTTGTTCCAGAGCGTTGGAGCCAGAACCAATAACACATGATCCAACCTTAAATCCATATTTGGAGCGGGGGACCAGCAACGGCTCGCGCTCAGCCGAACAAACGGACTGAGATGGGACATGTCTGGGCAGATAATTAGCATAGACATTTTTGTATGATATATAGACTGCATGATGCAGACTTGAGCAACCTTATTCAGCCGTATGTCCCATCCAGGGCGCTAAGATCAGCTGGTCTCATCTGCTAGCTACACGCAGATCTAGACTCAAAGCCAAGGGTGCTAGAGCTTTCTCTGATGTGGCCAGGGACGAAATTTTGATTTCAGAAGTGGGGGGGGCACAGCAGGCTCGTGCGGATTTGGGGTGGTGGGTGTTATGTAAAGACCCCTAGACACGTCACGTGCCCATCTCAATAATTTTTCCATCCTCAATATATATACATATATATCAAAGTTAAAAAATGTACAACTCTATTATTATTTTTATTTATTATCATTATTGAAGTGCAGTTTTGGCTGTTGACAATGGATAGGCCATTGTATTTATTGTTTTGGGTCTTTTTTTTTATTGTTTTTGGTGCAATATTTTCTAACAGGGAGTGAGATTCCTTTTTTATTTAATTTTTGTTTGTTATTTTTATTCATTTAGAAGTTCTGGTTCTGGACATTCCAATGTTAAATGAAGGTTTATTTGTTGCATTTTAAAGGGTGTACTTGCATTATTATGATATATTAACATTACATTAGTGGTTATTTTGGTCTAGATAATGTCGACAATGATATCGTTTATCATCAACAATTTGTTGGACAATATATCGTCCAGCAAAATTTGTTATTTTCCCAGGCCTAGTCAAAAGTATAAAAATTATTTATACATAAACGGTCCCTCCTGAGATCTGGCCGTTTGTTCATTTGCAGTGGGAGAGGACTTAGGAGTCAGAATTGGCAGCTCTAATGTTTGTTTTGTGTTTCAGTTTACGGCGCTTGTCAGAATGAATGAAGAATCTGTTAATTTACAAAAACTAAGGGTGTCATGGTAATGTCCTCCAGAAACTGTGCTTGTGCACGAGTACCCCGATGAAAATAATAATATTCAAGGGGTCTATATAGTGTTATATAACACTACAGCCTTGTAGCTTTTACATACTGCCTTAACAAAAATTTAATAGAACTATTTAAGACTGTTTTCAAGTTCAGTTCACTTTGTTTCTGGTAGTTTTTCAAGTTTTTTATTGTTACTTTTAATTTCTCTGTTCCCTTCATGGTTTGACTGGTAATAAAACATGTAGCATAAATTTTAATTACCCAGCTTTGTGTTGTACCTTGGTAGTTAACTTCACCACAACTCATTATCACAAACTTCACACTTTTATTTATAGAATGTCTGGTCAATAAAGCTCGTTTACATAGAATTCTCTCTTTTGTGTAAAAATGAGTGGAAATCCTGAAATATTTTGACTATACTCAAGAGAAAACTCAATAAGTCAAAGGTTATATAAATGGATGGATAAGCAGACTGGTAAATGTAAAAATGAAATGAAATAATTTAAAATGTTTGGATCACCAGCACCAAACTAACTCAGAGCGCCATTTCTGTTTTTAGCAGTTATGGAAGAAGATCAAACTTTCGATAAAAAAACACGAAGTGAACATCAACAACAGAAGGCTAACTATTAACACTCCTACATTACCATCTTATACAAAGCTTCCAAACAAATGTTGTCTTCGATCATTTGCAGAGTTTTTTCCTGTCCACAGCATCAACTCTTTCTTGGTGTACGTGACAAACTGCCACATTGTTCAGGCGAAGCCAGGTCTTCAACCTCCTCAGTGCACTAAAGCTTCTCTCAGCGTCAGCAGATGATGTTGGAACAACCAATAACAGCCTCACAAGGATCTCCACCTGATCAAAAAGACCTCTGACTTCAGGCAGCATGCCTCTCAGGATGTCTGCAGCTTCTGTGCTTGATATGTAAGTGTTCTTTGACTTGAACATGGCTAACTGTACATCCAACATCCTCCTGTTAATCTCTGGATACTGGTCCAGAATGGCATCACTTTTTCCAGTTATAAGTACACTCTTCAACTTCTGAAGAACTTAAAGGCTTGCTTGATGAAACCGCTCTCTGAATTGCACGTCTGCTGTGTCAAGTATCTTGAAGAACTCCTTTCTGAAGTAATCAACAGAGGCTGCTGGGCATTGTGCTGCAGCTTCACCAGCAAGGCGTTTTGGTGGCCTGCAAATACGAGGCATTTCAATGGGGTTGATGTTTAGTGAGGTGAACAGCTGTCTTGTACTCTCAAAGATCTGTTGGAATCTTTCTTCTGTTCGTTTCTCTTGTAGAGCTGTCTTGACATAATGTACTGCAGCCTGCATCCCTGCAACTGTGATTGTTTGCTTCTGTAAGGATTTATTGAGGCATTCCATTTCCTCAAGAACTTCCAAAGCAAGATGGAGTCCAAGCACTGTGTTCCCTTTCTGGAATCTGTCAAGGAGACCATTTGCCTTTGTAGCTGTTTCAGAGCCACCAGTTGAAGCCATCTCTTCCAAACTGAGTAACACTGCTTCATACTGTTTGAGGACTGAATGGACTGCTGTAACTCGCACAGTCCAGCGTGTAGGACACAGTGGCTTCAGTGTGATAAAAGATCCATGTTCAGATGTTGCAATGTTGCAGAAAATGGTCTTGAACTTTCCTGAAAGTCCAAACAGATGTCCTAATTCATGGACCCACTGCAGTGCATCACGCACAACAGAAGAGGCTGCACAGGCTGCCTGTGTTATTAAATTAACACAGTGAGGACCACAGTGTGCAAACAGTGCCAGTGGTTGTGCTTGTGTAAGATAGGCCTGTGCACCGGCATATTTTCCAGACATATTTGCTGCTCCATCATACGTCTGTCCCCGGAGTCCATCAAGAGCAAGCCCCCACAATGCCGCTCTAAAAATGGTCCCATCCCAGAAGTAAGAAAAATTGCAGTTCCACCCTCATCCGCTGGGGGCTGGTACCAGAAGCGAGCAAATCCTCATTGACCCCCATGTTAAAAATGCCATTTTCACAGCAGAAATAAACATGTTTACAGCCTGGTTCAAAAAATGTTTTTTTTGTCTAAATTATCTAGTTCATACTCATGACAACTCTGAGGGGGGTGAATTTTTTTCTCACTCTTCTGTTTAAGTGTATTGAAAGCCTAAAATTCTGTATAATTAATGAGCATCCGACACACGTGACCGCCGCCTCAGACCCACGTGACCACAGAGCTAGCTCCGTGGAAAGGCCTCAGTACAGCCTCGGTCTCTCCTGGAAACTGTGTCGGGATTTTGAGTCTCTGTGCTTGTGAATTCTGTTTTGGATAATATTGGTGCAATTGTTGGACAAAATGACTTGCTGTGGTATTAATTGCACTAATAGAGCGTCCAAGGAGTCTCCACTTCATTTTTTTCGGTAAGTTAAAATCTATATTTGTATTTTATGTCACTGCTGCCTAGCTGAGTTTACCGAAGTAGCTAGCTAACTATCATTTTAACGTGTAGCATGTACTGTTTAACCATGAAATTTAAATGTAAAATACGGTAAAATAATTAATAGGGCATATTTCGATGGGTAAAAGGGTAAAACCCAGTGCATTTAAGATAAAAATGGGTTGAAAGATGACGCAGCGCGCCGCTTGGAGGGACACCTGTGCTCCATTCTTTCATCCGGTAATCCCCGACCGATGCGGCGCCTACTTGCTGCGCCTAGCTGCTGCGCGGTCTGACCGCTCGTGGAGTTTTTCATGTCTGACTTTAACCGCATCTAATACTGTATTACGGCTTGAGCGCAACAGCGACAACTTAATATCGATGTGTAAGCAGCCTGAGTGGTAGGGTGTTTTCATCTGAACCCTTAAAACCTCCAGCAGGCTACGCTGCACTATTGACGTGTTCGCGCGCGGCGCTAACAACTTAGCAACGTGACATGTCTCTGAGAAAGCGTAAAACACGGACGCTTCTTCTGAAGCGGAAAATAACACTTCTTCTTAAGCAGAGCAGGATGTCGCCTCGGCTCGTTCACGGCCGAGCCGGACTGAGCTCGATAACATTGACCAAGCACAGCCACTGGGCCGTTGTAGCTGCCACCAGGCCTGCTGAAGGAACTCCAGCGGGTTTCATCAGACTCGTAAAGTTTCTTGTTTTTGCTGGGGATTTCTGTATTTTACCGCTCCCTCCTGCAGTCTTCCCCTATTAAAATTTAAAATGTGTAACTTCATGTATTGTGATGAATGACTAATATTCATGTTAAACTGAAACGTTAGGCATTTAGGGGGAAAAAACAAAATAATAAACATTATACAGATGTCAAATAAATCAAACTGTAATTAAACTATATATTTTCAAAGTCATATAGACAGCATGATGGTTTGTGTGATCCGCGCGGTTTCACTTACACCCCTTTAATGATCAGGCTGTTTTTTTTTATTTTTATCAGCTGATAGCAGTTAAAATTATGGTAAAAAATACTTTTATCTGTTTTTGATAACTTAATGCCCAGGAAGAGCATCTTCCTGGGCATTAAATATAACCCAAATGTTTTATTATGAGCAGATCTGATGAAGGTGTAGACAAGCAGTCTGCAAAGTAAAACTTGTTTAGAGTCCAAACTCTTACTAAAGCTTTTGAAAAGAAAAAATGGTTGAATTTTGAGAAATATCCACAACAGGGGAGCGAGACCTCTGAAAAATGTATATTTTCTCTGAATTCATAGAATAATGTGAAGATTCTGGGAAAAGTTGGGATTCTGAGATTAAAACGTAAATCTTTCTAATCATAATTCTGGCAGTTTTTGTGTCCTTCTGCTGTGGAAAGTCGTGCAACATGAAGATACTGAGAAGATGCTTAAAACCTGTATTTTTATTCCATCCATAAATAAAATCCTGAGCTATTTTTTTAATCCAAATTTGATCCAAAGGGCCATCGTTGGTTCCAGACCCGTTCTAGAACATTCCTCTATTCTTAAAGTCATCATCAGTTTCTTCCTTTTAACAAATATTTATTTGTTCAAATATTTAATATTTATAACTGGAATATTTGTTCCTCCCTCTCCCACTGCAGTTAGTCCTGTCCTGCAACCCTGTTTTTGCAGCTTAGTGAAGCCAACCATCACTAACCTGGGGGTGGTTTTGGACCCAGAGATGCGGATGGACTCCCACATTAGCCAGGTGGTTAGATCCTGCTTTTCCCGGCTTCGCCAGCTACCAAAGATGAAGTCCATCCTGAAAGACGTGTCATATTTTCTCCCCAAGCCGGACCTGACCGTCATGTATCGGTCCAAAATAGTGTGATGATATTGTGTTTTTTGTACATAACAGACTTTTTAACAGACAAATTTGTCGCATTCTCCTACACCTCTTCACGGGCTCGCCACAGTAAATATTCTATTTGGCGAGAGATAAACTTTATTGTATTCAGGGTATATACAGCAATCCTTAAGTAAAATTTACTACTTTTTAATACTTTTTTTTACTACCTTCAGAATTTTTTTAAAACCATCACAACACTAAATTGCAAGTGTTAATCAGTGACCTATTTACACATTTTTTAACATATATAACATACAAAAAGAATAGACTTAGAGACTCACTGATGTTTACAACGTATTGCACATATTTATTTTACTTAGAAAATAAGCTAGGCACTTCTTTTCAGCGGTTCAGACAGTTGACCACGAGGCCTGAAATGATGCACAACGACCACTAAATATGACGTCATCATTATGTGACCGGATATGCTAAAGTAGGGCTGCTCGATTATGGCAAAAACAATAATCACGATTATTGTGACTGAAATTGAGATCTCGATTATTTAATACGATTTTTCAATTTATGTAGATTTTTATTTTTTTATTTTTATTCAGTCATAAAACTGCTCAGGGCACAATCAGGGCAAAAATAAACAACAAGATGATCACTAAAATAACTCCTGATTCCGAGTATAAAAATACTAATATACTTATAGCTCATAGTTTATGACCCAAGGGCTATAGACCTTGGTTTAACTCATTTAAGTCTAACCAGTACAGACCCAAATACCAATATCTTGCAAATACTGACAGCAAGAATTATTCAGTGGCATTTATAACAAATAAATGCAAATTGCTGTTCACTAAATGTTGCATAGCATTTATTGAGTCATGTCAAGGTGCTGTAGGAGAGTGCACTAGCACCATGTCCTCAGAGAGATTAGTTATTATTTATCAGCGTGAGGAACTTATTTCTACCTTATTTATAAACTATTTATTTACAAGTCCATCAGTTAATGTAATAATTGTCCCAACCACAGTTGCACCCCCACCCCCCAACCCGGTCTCAGCAATCAGGGGCAAGCTGCACGTGTGTTTAGCGCGCCGCACGCGCACATTTAGCCGTTTTTATCGGCTCAGGAGTCCGCAGGTGCGGTGTGTGTGTCACTCACTCTGGTTACTCCAACAGGGAGCTGGCTCCGAGAGCTGTTTCTTTAGCGAATGACACATCACTACATCATTCCCTTTCCTAATGTCCTGAAGAACGTCCGGAGTGCAGGCGGAGAGTTTAGCTAACCTGCAGGAAACGTCGACGATAGTTATCCAGAAAGTAGCTAAGGGTTACCAGAGATGTTTCTGAGGTGTTTGCTAGGTACTTTTAAGATTTAAAAAGTCAAGAAGCGGGTCTGAGAAGCTGTTAGAAATAGCGTCAAAGTCGCCAAGTTAACTTGGCAACACTGGGAGGAGCGCTTCATTTGCAACTCAAGGCAGCGCAAGTGGGAGGAGCAAATAATCGGCTTGTTTTGTTTTTATAATCGTTCAAAACATTTCATTCGGAATATATTTCTATGTCGATGTTCAGAATACGGCATCTGATAGTCTGAAAAAAATAATACCTAATTTGGAAAAAATAATACCTCTGAGACCAAATTTAACACTTTTAATGGCCTTAAATTTGACTATTTTTATTTATCACTTTTTAATACTTTTTAAAACCCCGCGGACACCCTGTGTATTTATCCTAGTGAATCTATAATTAAACGGGTAAACTAGTATTAGCACATCCAACATCAAAGAAAGTAAAATGTTACTATCAGGAGCGGGAGAATGTTTAAGTGGTTAGCAGCAGTGTGCTAGCCGATGGCCCCCTCCATGAGGCCACCACAGCTCAGCAAAACGTCATTGTAGCTTCTTCTGGGGAGAAAAACACTTAGAGAAAAAATAAAGTTAACAGCTGAAATAGCTGGAAATAATACAGTTAAAGAGCAGATTGTAGAAGAAAGAAACCCCTGGGTTAAACTGGTCTGTCTACTGCATAATGCTGAACTCTAACATGTGTCCTCAGGGAAGGACCTGATTGGTGTCCAGAACCTGCTGAAGAAGCACCAGGCTCTGCAGGCTGAGATCACAGGTCATGAACCTCGCATCAAGGCTGTCACCCAGAAAGGAGAGACCATGGTGGAAGAAGGTAGAGCAGGTCTGGTCCTGACATGTTTCTGAGGTGTCTGCAGGTTCTGGCTCACTTTTTTTGGGTCCAGGTCACTTCGCTGGTGAGGAAGTGAAGACTAAACTGTGGGAGCTTCATGGACGTTGGGACACGCTGAAGGCCAAGGCGTCCCAGAGGAGGCAGGACCTGGAGGACTCTCTGCAGGCCCAGCAGTACTTTGCGGATGCTAATGAGGCCGAGTCCTGGATGAGGGAGAAGGAGCCCATCGTTGGAAGTCCAGACTAAGGGAAAGACGAGGACTTGGCCGAGGTATGGAAGTCCCTTCCTGAGAAACTCCAATCGCTTTTCTTTGCTCTCTTTCCAGTCCTTCATAATTAGTGTTTCTGTATTTGTCATTTCCTTCGGTTGTCTACCAGATGCCGTTGCTCGTTTGAGCGTCTCATGGGTTAGGGGTAGAAGTGCTGGCCTCGCACAGGAAGTGATGACAAACGTGTTCCCGGCGCTCTTATTTCAAACGGTTTACAAGCTGTGATGTGTGTTCCCGCTGCAGAGCAGCCATGACACGTGGCAGCCGGCAGAAGGCTCACGCTTTTCCACTAAACACCCGCAGAGCTGCGTCTGCGGTGAACTGAGCAGGGTTTGTTTTACAGTGGCGGATCCGATTGGACCATCGCTGCGAGAAAGCTCCACTTGTGTCAGACGAGCTGAAGGTTCTGATGTTCTGCTCCACAGGCTCTCCTGAAGAAGCACAAGGCCCTGATGTCGGACCTGTCGGCTTACGGCAGCAGCATCCAGGCCCTGAAGGAGCAGGCCCAGTCCTGCAGGGTGAGTTCAGAACCCTCGGCCCGTCAGAACATTCTTGTCCACCACGTTCTAACCCCAGACCTGTTAACCCGAACGCAACAAGGTAATCAGCAGGTGCTTTTGTCCTGCAGGACCTGAAGGCCAACGAGTCCCGCCTGAGGGACATCAACAAGGTGGCATCTGAACTGGAGTCAGAAGGTCTGATGGCTGAGGAGGCTCCTATGGTTCAGGCTCAGGTGAGCGTCACCTGTCTGCAGCAGCTGGTCCCTCTCACTTCCTGGTTTAACTCTGCTCGTCTCTGTTTGTAGCAACAAGAACATCTGGGTTCTGCTCCTGGAAAGGTGCATGTTGTCCTCCGCCTCAACCAGAACCAGACGTGGTGTTTATGTTACCACTCATTTGTTTGTTTACAGGATGAAGCCGACTCTTAACACGGTGTCACCCTGGAAGGTGAGTTCATTCAGCTGATCAGAGGTCACCTCTGATGGCAGCAGTCACGGCCGACCGTGCTGACATCACACAGGAATTCAGGTGACCCGGCAGGCACCAGGTGCTGGTGAAAGTGGGGACATGTCAGCTGGTTGCCATGGCTACAGTTATCTTTATGCATCTGTATGACTGCTGACTGGTGTGTGTTTCCTGTGACCTTTGACCTCAGACCGTACGGTTGGGCGTTCAGACGACGACTAACTTTAATTCCATCAAGGTAAGAGGAAGCTCTTCCCTTCCTGTCTGAGCGATCCGTCTCCAGGTTTCCTTGTCCGGCGTCCAGCCCGCTGGCATCCACCTTCATCTCACCTTCAACTCATCTCACTTCATTTATAGTGCAATACTTTCACATTATCATTTTCCCACACTTCTGTATACCTGTATTTTGTTATTTTTCAATAAAGAATGACAAATTATTTAAGTTTGGTTTTTGTTGCACACAAATATATATCTGTAAAAAATATCTACAAAGCTAATGTTTACATAACAAGTATGATTGGGTTTGGCAATACGGCACTCAAGTTTATTTTAGTAAGATTTTCAAACCAAGTAAAGTTAGTAAAGAACACATTTCTATTGTCTGCTAAGAAACTGTTGGGATTTAAAATGGGCCTGTTGTACAAATAACTTATAAATGATTATTTCTCACTTTTGTCTTAACCAAAGAAATTCCAGTAATTGAGCAAAAACATTTATTTTTAACACTACATTTTATAAAACAGGGCACAGTGTCGGCACATGTATGTATGTCGATGGTCCGCCCCAACCAAACCAAGAGACACAGACGTCAGGGAGGCCAAGGTTGTCTCTGCAGCTCTCTGGGCACCACGCCTCACTCAGCTGTCTCCAATGATCCAAATGGCTATGGAGGAAAAAAAATGTAATAAAAGAATGAAACTTAAAAACTCCCAAACCTCATGTCATATTTACTAATCAGCTATGGCTGATTTGTTTGGATCACAGTGAGTTACACTAATTCTAATATATTTTTATTTCTATTATACATACATACTTTTTAACTGTTATTTTCACATGACTGTTATCAGGCTCTCTTGTTCTGGTTCTGATGATAACTCTGTGTCTTCCAGTAAGTTATCTTGTGCTTACTTCATCTGTATAATGTCTCTTTACTTTTGGTAAATTGTACTGAGTCCAGAATAAAGACTAGTTGGCTGTACAAGATACAAACAAGTATTACGTTTTGGAAATATATGAAACACCGCCAGCATCTGTTAAGAGCCTGTGGCGGGGTGCTGAGGGCCGGCTCCAGCCCAGGAATGAGCTCTACACGCCGGCCGGGAGGGTTTGAAACACCGCCATCCTCTCCTCTGCTGGCTGTTCATTCTGTTATGGTTACCGGTGCTTGTGTTGCAATGTGAAACGCTTGGTCTCAGATTTTGTAAGAAAGATAATAAAATGTCCCCCCAAAATACGACTTAAATATATTTTCTCTTCTTCATGATACATTTAATGGCTGGTGCGACTCAGGAGTGATAGCGCAGAAAAAAACTGTACTGAAAACTTGCTCAAAGCAAAATGTATTCATTACGGAAATAAATTATAAACTTACCGATTTAAAACTTTTTTAATACTACTTCTCACGAACAGGCGCAGAAAACCTCCACCTAAACTCCGTGTAAGGTTCAGGTCGATGGGTGTTCCAGTTAGCTCCGGTTGGGTTGAAGCTAGGTGGCTACATCCGTTAGCTCGGCTCCCACCTCCGCTTTAGCTTTGGTTTAGCCAGGGTTAGCTTCAGGTTAGCTCGTAGCTAGTTCGCCTGGGTGTCGTCACTCGAGCCCAGCCTTACAGCCACACCCTCAGCGCCTCCTCTCTTCCCTTTTATGGAATTGTCTGGCCTGGACGGAACCTGTGACACAGTCAAAATGGCGGTGGTGGCCACCTCCCATTATAGACAACAAACGTGTTATTGAAGCCAATGGAATCCGTTTGTCCAGTATATGTACAGTCTATGATCAAGAGACAACTTGAGACGAAGCAGCACATCTTTGGCCACATTTGCAATGTTTTGTCCTGTTGTTGTCACGAACTGAACTCTGAAGACCCGTGAAGACGCCAAACACAGTAAAAAATTGATTAAAAAGTCTTTATTTTTAGTAGAGTTACCAGAGTAGGGCGAGGCTGAGGCAGGGTCAGAGACAGGCAAGGTCCAAATGGCAGGCAGCGAGCAAGGCAGGGGTCAGGAGAAAAAACAAGGTCTGGAGACAAAGATCAGGCAGGGTGGATGGCTGGAAAACTACTGGCAAGGCTGTAATAATCTGGCCGGGAACTGGTGGTTTGCTGGTGAATAAATAGTAGGGGAAGCAGGTGTGTGAGATGAGCTGATGAGTGAGGATCAGGTGAAGTGGATGAAGCTGATGAGGTGTAGGTCAGGTTGCTGTGGAAACCAGGGCTTGGCTGGAGCTTGGTGAAGGGACCAGGTGAGCTGAATTAAGGTAGAATGAGGAAGTGGAGGAGGGTGAAGGACGGGAGTCATGACAGAACCCCCCCCCACCCCCCCCCCCCCCACCCCCCCACCCCCCAAGGGCGGATTCAAGACGCCCACAGGAAACCAGAGCAGGGCGGGAGGAGGGGGACCAGGAGGGAGGGCCAGAGCAGGGCGGGAGGAGGGGGACCAGGAAGGAGGGCCAGAAGAGTCTGGGGGGCCGGCGACGGGGAACCAGGAGCTGGGACAGCGGGAGTCTGGGGGGCCGGCGACGGGGAACCAGGAGCCGGGACTGCGAGAGTCTGGGGGGCCGGCAACCGGGAACCAGGAGCCGGGACTGCGGGAGTTCTGGGGGCCGGTGACGGGGAACCAGTAGCCGGGACTGCGGGAGTCTGGGGGTCGGCGACGGGGAACCAGGAGCCGGTACTGTGGGAGTCTGGGGGGACGGCGACAGGGAACCAGGAACCGGGACTGCGGGAGTCTGGGGGGCCGGCGACGGGGAACCAGGAGCCGGGACTGCGGGAGTCTGGGGAGCCGGCGACGGGGAACCAGGAGCCGGGACCGTAGGAGTGTGGTGATAGAGGACACTGGTGGTCGAGGACTAAGAGGGGACTCTGGACCAAGACTAAGACTAAGAGAGGACATTGGACCAAGACTAAGACTAAGAGGGGACACTGGACTACTACTAAGAGGGGACTCTGGACCAAGACTAAGACTAAGAGGGGACACTGGACTACTACTAAGAGGGGACTCTGGACCAAGACTAAGACTAAGAGGGGAAACTGGACTACTACTAAGAGAGGACACTGGACTACTACTAAGAGGGGAAACTGGACTACTACTAAGAGGGGACTGTGGACCAAGACTAAGACTAAGAGGGGAAACTGGACTACTACTAAGAGGGGACTATGGACCAAGACTAAGACTAGAGGGGACACTGGACTTCTACTAAGAGGGGACTCTGGACCAAGACTAAGACTAAGAGGGGACACTGGACTACTACTAAGAGGGGACTCTGGACCAAGACTAAGACTAAGAGGGGAAACTGGACTACTACTAAGAGGGGACACTGGACTACTACTAAGAGGGGACACTGGACTACTACTAAGAGGGGACACTGGACTACTACTAAGAGGGGAAACTGGACTACTACTAAAAGGGGAAACTGGACTACTACTAAGAAGGGACTCTGGACCAAGATTAAGACTAACAGGGGAAACTGGACTACTACTAAGAGGGGACTCTGGACCAAGACTAAGACTAAGAGGGGACACTGGACTACTACTAAGAGGGGACTCTGAACCAAGACTACGAGGGGACTCTGGACCAAGACTAAGACTAGAGGGGACACTGGACTACTACTAAGAGGGGACTCTGGACCAAGACTAAGACTAAGAGGGGACGGGCTGGGCCTGAGCCTCTTGGATAGGCTGGGCCGGGACCGGGGCCTCTTGGACCTCATCCGTCGAAGCAGGATGCGATGCGTCCACCTGGACCACCACCGAGACAGGATGCAACGCATCCTCTGGGACCACCGCCAGAGCAGGATGCGATGCGTCCTCCGGGACCACCGCCAGAGCAGGATGCGATGCGTCCTCCGGGACCACCGCCAGAGCATGATGCGATACGTCCTCCGGTACCACCGCCTGAGCAGGATGCGATGCGTCCTCCGAGACCACCGCCTGAGCAGGATGCGATGCGTCCTCCGAGACCACCGCCAGAGCAGGATGCGACGCATCCCCCGGGACCACCGCCAGAGCAGGATGCGAAGCGTCCCCCGGGACCACCGCCAGAGCAGGATGTGATGCGTCCCCCGGGATCACCGCCAGAGCAGGATGCAATGCGTCCCCCGGGACACCCGCCGAGGCAGGATGCGATGCGTTGGAGGGTTCTGGGGAAGGTGACCACCTCTCACAGCAGGTCAGACCCTCTGTGGCGACATCCTTCAGTGCAGACCCATATACGCTCCGGACATAAAGGTAGTAATTACCAAGTGCTGGGACTGCTATCAACTCTGGATGGGTGGAGAAGATGACATTCAACCTTTCAGCCTCCCGCAGACGTAAGTGGGGGCAGGTTTATGTTTATGTGCTTAGCAGATGCTTTTACCCAAAGCAACTTACATTTTTTTAACCTATAGGGCATGTTGTGATCTGTGGGGGAAACCGGAGTACCCGGAGGAAAACCCACGCATGCATGGGGAGAACACGCAACTCCACGCAGAAAGGCCGCAGCCAAGTTTCGAACCTGCGACCTTCGTGTTGCTACTACTACTAGTAATAATAATAATAATAATACGAATAAATTGTGTCTGAGGAGTCAGTTATGTGGAGGAGATGAGTTTGTAAAAGTTAGTTTTGAGTATGTGTGTGAAGGAGGAGGTGAGTGAGCTTAATGCAGGGGTGTCACATGTTCCAACTTACGTTTTGACTTTGAAAGAAGTCTCTTATATCCACTTTTCGTTTTCTTGACATGCTGCCGCCCGGCTGTGCCTAACTACCAAAGACTCACAAATGAACACTTATTCAAATGTTATATAATGGAAGCTGAGCTGAGCTCTGATATTACACAGCGTCTAGTTGACGATGTGACTCAGTACCGGTGTTCCCTAGCGGCTCCAAACTAGCAAAACAACGTGAGCACGTTCCGACTGTTTACAACTTGGAGTGACAGCAGCAACAGCCAATAATACGTTAGCAAGTATCAGCAGAGCCAATAGATTAGCTTTTGGGCGGGTCTAATAGGAAACCGGTTTCCGTTTCGGTCCTAGTGCTCAACCAAATCCATTTAATGGAGCGTAATATTGTTTTTGGATGGAAAAAAGTGCAGGTGACCAAAACTGCCTTTTGAAAAAGTGTGTGTGTGTGTGGGGGCCCCCCCCCCAAAAAAATTACGTCACACGATGTGACTTCTACCCTGTGGGACAGCTTGCTTACGTGGCTGCAGGTTTCTCTTACAGCTCTTATTTTATACATTTTAACCTACAATTTATCGTTGATGTTCTATGATGTGCTATGTATTCTGTTTCAGTTTCCTGTGGTTTAAATTTGTTATCATGCCTCGCTGGCTTTTAAGTTTCTACTTTATGTTTCTACTACTATAATGGCTGTGCAGCACTTTGGGGTAAGGGTGTTGCCTTTTAAATGTGCAATATAAATAAATATTGACTTGACTAGTATGCTTAGTACATAACTCTAAGGAGGTAAATTTTATATTATTGTATTTCTACAGGAACTAAGTTATACTTGACTATTATATGCTATATATGGTGGGTTCTCCCACGATCTCACCTGTCTCTGGCTGTTTATGGAGGTCGGTTTTAAGCTTTAAGGTTTAAGGACGCTAGGATTCAAAAGTCTTAACCTTCATTAGGTCGTTATCTCCACTTTGGCTTGCCAAGGCTCTTTACCGGTTCAATTTTATTCATTTCTTGTGGCATAACTGGGTCATACGTCTTATTTTTGTCCTGCTTTTGGTTTAAGGTGCTGATTTTGTGTTGTGTTGACACTGAGGGCTGAAAATTAGTCTTTCTAGCATCAATTTTCTCAGGTTCTACATGTCTGTAAATGATAAATTCCCTACTCTTTGAACTACGGTCGCTAGGCCTCTTTTCAGATAATTTCTGACTTGCCTTATTCTCCTCAATGAGCCTGTTGTTTTCCTTCTCAAGTTGTGTTATTTTGTTTTCTAACGCTCTGTTTATGAGTTGTACTTCCTTTACTCTTGCCATCTGGGTTTTACAGTCCTTCAGCTCGCTGGCAAACATTACCTTCTCAGCTGTTACTTTTTTCAACTGTTCTGTGTTTTGCTTTTTATCTTCAGAAGCTAGGAGCAGCTGACCTTTCACCGTCTCCAGCTCTAACGTTGTCTCACGCTTCTCCTTAACTAACTTCACATTGGAGTTATTCAGTTTCTCCAGCTCTAACGTTGTCTCACGCTTCTCCTTAACTAACTTCACATTGGAGTCTTTCAGTTTCTCCAGCTCTATCGTTGTCTCACGCTTCTCCTTAACTAACTTCACATTGGAGTCTTTCAGTTTCTCCAGCTCTAACGTTGTCTCACGCTTCTCCTTAACTAACTTCACATTGGAGTCTTTCAGTTCCTTAATTTCCTTCTGTAAGTCCACAACTGAATCATTAACTTTGAACAACAGTTTTCTAATACTGTTTGTTTGGATTCCAGATTTTCTCATGTTATCCTTTAGCTCACTTTCCTGGTTCTTACATTCTTGGATAGTTTTCATCAAGCCAGAAATTTCATTCTCTTTCTGTGTCTGCAGAGATTTGATTTGGTCGTCAAAAGCTTCTCGTTGAAATTGGGAATCTTGAAGTTGCTTTCTCAGATTATCAATCTCAATTTGCTGTTTTCTGTTCTTTGCTCTTTCCTTTACTAATAATTTCTCAGTAGATTTTAAATCTACCCTGAGGCTTTTATTAATCCCATATTTTACACAGATTTTGGCTATAACATCCTCTTTAATCTCTTCTTCCTGCTGTAAGCTATCCATGTTTCTCTCTTCTAAACTATGGCTCTCCACCTCTTGCTTATATAAACAATCCTTCAACTTGTCATTCTGTTCCCGTTCATAGGCCAGAAAATCTTCAAGCTCTTCAATTTTTTCATGGCATGCTAAAAGCTGATCTGTTGTGTTTGAGCAGTTGTCCAACTTATTTTTGACTAAAATGCTGTCTTTATTAATTTGGATAATCAGTTCCTTGTAACGAGCTTGTTTCTTTCTCTCAATAGCAAGCTTTTCTTGAAGTTTCACAAATTCTTGATGGAGTGTCTGAAATTCGTCATCTTTTTTCTTTAATTCTGACTCCATCTGCTGTTGGACATCAGAATATTGACTTTGTGCTTCTTCAAATTGTTTTTTGAGGTTTTTGAATTGAATCTCCTTTTTACGTGCATTCTCTTTAAGATCAACAATTTCTTGTGATTGGTTAAAAACAGACTTTAAAAGAGTTCCCTCTTTTACCTGGTGTGGCTTAACAGAAGTTGTTTCCTGAGGCATTTTGAAATCAGCCGATCTGTCACACTGCATAGGTCTGGTCTCACTAGTTAAGCTTGGTCTGTGTCAGTGTTATGCAAATGAGTGCAGTAAAGTTCCGTGCTTTATGATGTCATCAGATCAAAGGGCAAATCATCTCCCCAGCAGATCACAACTATAGTACCATGGAAACAAGGAAAACAATGCAGGTTGCATGCTGACTGTTGCCAGGCAACCAGCCTGCTGGTTTGTTTTTATTTAACAATCTTGCTAAATACAAAAAAGTGGTGCAAAAAGGAAAAGTACTGACCTTCCTCAGCTTTTTATGTGGGACAACCAAGGGGTCATTAAAGAGCAAGTCACCCCCTACCAGAGTCTTACTCCACTCCCACTTCATGTTTGAAAAAGGCAACAAATGCGGTTGCCAGGCAGACCGAGAGGACTGAGCCGCTAACAAATACACACATACAGGTTCACAACGACATTAATACATCGTAATATACCAGCTAACTTCATAGGGTGCCTCTTAGACAATGGCGGTGGCAGATTTAAATTCAAATGTAGTGCAGAGTTTTTACCTGATGATGGTGCAAACTTGACAGTTTTACGCTGACTATTTAAATTTTAACTATGATACACTAAAGTGCCAAATTATTGATGACACTTGTCTACAGCACAATTAGACACTCATTTATATAGTTTATAAGCAAAAAAAAGTTGATTTGAGGGTGAATAGCTCTTTAAGGTCTTTATTTTTTTAAGACAAGAAGGAAGTGGCAAACATTGCAGTTCCACTCTCATCCACTAGGGTCTGGCAGCAGAAGTGAGCAAATCCTCATTGGCTCCCATGTTAAAAATGCCAATTTCACAGCAGAAAAAATACATGTTTATAGTCTGGTTCAAAAACGTTGTAGGTTTAATAGATCTAGTTTACACTCATGACAACTCTGAGGGGGGTGACTTCTTTTGTAACTCTGCTGTTTATTTGGAATAAAATCCTAAAAATTCTCAATAATTAATGAGCATCAGAGTCACGTCACTTCAGAGCTAGCTCCGGAGAAAGGCCTCAGCCTGATGTTGATAGATGTTCGACCATTTCGACTCTCTGAACTTTAGTTTTGTCTGTGTGTTTGGATGTTAATCGTGGAATTATTTGGACAAAGAGGGCAAGCTGTGGTTGTTGAATACACCCAAGCAGTTTCTGCTTCTTTTTATCAGTAAGTAAAATTATATTTCTGTGCTGTGAAATTCAGAAGACAGGAGTTGCTGGATTCTGAGGGCGTGGTGATTGGACGCCGGCTGGTCCTTGTTACGGGTAATGAGGCCGGAGAGAACAAAAGGGTGGCAGATCTACCAAGCTGTGTGTGTGGTCGACCTGTCATTGTGGCACTGGATTCTGGGGGGTGGGGTCGATCGCAGTCATTTAGGGCTGCCGGCGACGAAGATAGTTGAGCAGGTGGGCAGTGTTCCAGCGATAGGAGGGAAGGCTTGACGCCTTCTTTAGGTAGCGAGGGCTGGGAGTAGTTGGGTGCCGAGACCACGCCGACATCTGCCGCCGCAGACTCTGGCAGCCGGACCTAAGTTGTGGATTTACCCGCCGTCCTCGCAAGCTGCACCCCGGGTTGTTGGACGGTATCGGAAGCTCAGACCCCGGGGAGGGGGTCGCATCAACTGGGACAGCTAAGTACCGCTGCTTGTTTTATTTATGCTGATCAGCTGGCTTTTAGTGTGAAGGACTAGTGTTTTATTATTGCTTGTGATTGTTTTATCATTGCCGGTGTAAATAAAGGCTCTTTTGGATAAGTTGTTGCCTACTGGTGCTGTTTTCGGGTTCTGGCTGGAGGGCAAGATATTCTGCCCGTGCTCCCACTGAAACTTACATTACACTGGTGTCAGGAGTGGGATCCAGCAATCCAGAATGTCAGAACCTGAAAATAACACACCTCCCTCATTGAGCTCAGCTGTAAACCAGCCTGTGAGTGCAGCGGCTCGGCTGATTTTTATGCCTGAAAGTTTTTCTGGTGTTGGCCGCGAATGGGCAGACTGGGCTGAACAATTTGAAATGGCAGCCAATGTAAATAATTGGGATGAGCCCCTTAGATTAAAGTTTGTGTCTTCTTTTGTCTGGCAAGGCTTGAGAGGTTTATAATTGATTGTCGGGAAGTGTTAAACCTAATTATGCCTCATTAAAAGAGCAAATGGGGAGGTGCTTGGATCCGTGTGACAGCACTGATTGGAATAGAGCCGTTTTCTCCGCTCGACGCAGATGACATAATGAGAGCGTTCATGAATTTGGGATGGCATTACGACAGTCTGTTGTTAAAGCTTATCCGACAGCGGATCACAACACACAAGATCTGTTGGCTAAGGATCATTTTATAGCTCATTTAATGACTTGTGTGCTTCCCGAGGAGTATGCGAGACTGTTCTTCGGCGTGGGGTTTGTACCTCACCACTTTTGGCCTCTTCCTGGGGAATTGCACCCTGCTCTGTCGTTGGAGTCCTTCAAGAATCTGGATTGTTAAATGTAAGGTGGTCTCTGGACGGACCACCGTGCCCTTGAAAGGGGGGTATGTAACGTGATGGAGGTGCCATTCCACCGAAGGTTATTTACCCTCTCCACAGATGCCTCTGACACAGTACTAAGCTGCATGAGACTGCCTCAAGGTCATACATTCGCTTCTGAACTGCTTTCTTTCCAGCTCAAGAGAAGATTGAAGAAAGGACTCTTTCCCTTTAATATGTAGCGTCACGAAGGGCCTCTAATTTGTGACAAAGGTCACATTTTCCCAGCTGGGTCAAGCTGGGTCAGACGGTAACTTTTGGTTCCACAGATTAATCCAGGAGCCATGATGTCTGCTGAATATCATCTTTATCTGCTCCTGTTCCGTCCCAGAATGGAGGACACTTCAAGTTTCACAATAATAATTTTAAATAATAATTTTAATAAACTTTTGACTTTATTACTGTTATTTCAATCATCATAATAATCTCTTGGTTCAGTAAATGTATTTTAATTACTGAAATTACTTATTATGCTTTGGGTATAATTATGATTATGGTTGATAATCGGTTATGTGTTCAGCCAACCAGAAGGTCATCCTCCATTTTATCCATCCAACGCAGAGGGCTTATCCAGGGTAAAATTTAAACTGCCATCACATGTCTTTACTCATGACCAAGCTTTCTGAGGCTGAGAGTGGGCGTGTTCTGAGGGTTTGGTTAAAACTAAATTTCCAGCAGCAAAAGTTCAGTTCTTGAACCATATGAGGAGATGAGGGAACGGTCGCCCGAATCTCTACTAAGCCTAATCTCAACTAACCTCCGGATCCACACAGAGGGTCGTCTTGCTGGGTGAGGTAGCACACGAGATGGTGTTTGATGCTGTTCTTCTAAGAAACAACTCAGTTAGCTGCAAAACCATCATTTCCAACACAGAACGCGCTTCTCTCGCTGAAAGAAACCTTCTGAGAACATTCACGCATCCAAAACTCTCATTTCCATTTTAGCTTTCATTCATTCACAGGTTTGCCTTCAAAACAAGTTTTAATATCAAATTGTCTGTTCAAAAATTGTCATTTCTGAAATGTCATTCCAAATTGTCATTTTTAAAAAGTGTTAGTAATAAATTCTTAACTTTAAAAACTTGACTCTCTTCTTGAAATTAAACACAGAATGGTGTGTATTTCTGGTTATTGAAAAAGCAAAGATTCCTTTAACTTCTGATTTAATTAACTATTAAATTTAATTATCTTAAATTAAACATTAATCTTTGAATTAAAATTAGACCAAGCTCGTTGGCATATGAACTTCTATCGAGTATATAATATCCTAGATATTTATATATAATAGAAGCTTCATTGTTGACTCGTTTGGGTCTTTTCTCAGAATCTAACAACTGATAGCAAACAGTGTTGATACTAGTATGTACAGTAGATTAACACGCTACAAATAAATCAAAGAACTCTATTTTTAATAAAGCTAATCAAACAAAGCGTTAGTCAATAATATAATGTTGACCAATCTGTGAAATAACAATGTAATGATTAATATGCTTTAATAAGTAATATGACTTAATCTAGCTGCACTAGACGTGCTGACTACACGTAATGTAAACGCATGACACATTGCTTTCACTGATCCAATCAGAACCTTCCATTCTGAAGCGTGGCATAGTCTCTGTGATGTTCATAAATCTGCCAACTTTGATTCGACCAGAATTCAAAACATCCAGATTAATAAAACCAGTCCCACGCCATCTTAAGTTCAGTTCTTAAGATCTCACTCAAGTTCTCAACGTCCTCTGAGTTCTCTACAGTTCATTGCAGTTCACCGCATGCTAAGCGAAGTATCGGACCGGCCAGCCGGACTTCCTTTTTAAGCAAAGAACCAACAAGCTGGATAAAATCTGTTGCATTTTACCAACCAAGCAATGGTTCCTTTTAGAATAAAAGCTGAACTCACTGACCCAAGGGGGTCCATCCGACGCTGTGAACCAACTGTTGCTTTTTACCTGGAGACAATCCAAAGACTAGTCTGTCGTACCGCTGACGCTGTTTCACCGGCTCCGGTACCGAAAGGGGGGTCAGAGGACCTGGCATTCTGGATCTGTACTGAGGTCTCATCAAGGGTATGTGTAGAGCGACAAAATGGCGTCTCATGTGTTTACGAAACTCCGATCAAACTCTGATCATAGCTAGAAGCAAAACATCACAACATCGTTCAGACTTGCTTCTCCGGATACGAGAGTTCTGATTACAACATCACTCACACATACACCATTCATCTCGCGTCTCATTACACCAGATCCATTCATCACTTAGAGTTAGAGTTAGTCTTGTTTAAAATTGTTTAAATTGTTAGAAATAAATCTTCTTAAACATTTTAAAGGACTCTCTCTTCTCTTGTCTCTCAGTTAATACAAAGTGTTACATAATCCCTGCAATAAAAAGTTCCAATCTTCGGGTTAAAATAACCCAATGGTCCGTAAGGTTGATTTCATATTTACTATGGAATCTTACGTCTTACGTGTCCTTAATTAGATGTAAATTAACTTCTTTTAAACACCTCTTTCAGGCTTGTGTTATTTGTGGAGATAAAACATCAAAGCAAACAAAGCCAGTGGTAGAGTTGCATTGCTGTTATCCAATCAGAGGCAAGATGTCCAAACATCAGGAAATAAGAGTCCAAATCCAGCCATCTCATTCCACTATCTCCCCCGGTATGATTTCTTCTCCTCGGGTATGACGTCTACATCCTCAAACAGGTGCACCAGCTTTTTAAGCTGGGTTTTGTTCACAAGCACAACACTTTTTACTGTGTTATACTTTACATGTATTTTGTGAGCATTAGTGAGTAGACTGAATAATAGATATTTAGATTAGCTTAAAACAATTATTTGTTTAAAAGTACTGATTCAATGGGTTTTGTGTTAAATGACACTGTAATAATACACTCTAGAGGCCTTGTTCTCCTGTCTTTGGTTGGTAAGAGCACACACACCCTGTAACGGGAATGCAGTCATATGAAAAAGAAGAGCTGATGTTGGGGATGTTTATATGGGCCATTTATAGAAAATACCTGCAATTGGGAAAACAAAGTAGGGGCATTCTAATCTTGGCATGCCTTATACAAACTCCAAGCCTGCATCATGTTCAACATATACCTCTCAATTTGAAATAAATAGAATTCATTTATGTTCCATGAACCTGGTTTCTTGTATAAATGAACACATTGAGTCAGTTTCTGTGAGGAAAAAAATCTGGTGCTCCTGTTTCAGGTATTAGAAGTGAGCCAGAGGATTTGGGAGCAGAAGATAGCAGGTTTTTGAGTCTTAAATCTGGATATTTGAAAATTTTAACTCTGACTGGCTAACAGCAAAGTGACTATCACTGACTCAGTTTGCTTTGAAATGTTGATGATTTATCTCCACAAATAACACAAGCCTGAGGTAGTTCTGCTGCGTTGTGGAGTTGCTATTGCTAATGGTTTGCTTCTACATGATATCAAGATATGAACCAAGATGGCTGAGTCCAAGAACGCTAATTTTTGGTGTGAGGTAGATCTGTTAGGCTTTTCTAATCTGAGTGCTTCCCTGCAGCTAATGCAGGGGAAGAATAGCAGCTTCTAATAGGGGTAGAAGACTTTTAGCCTGCACCTTAAACTCAGATTGACTTATCATGTTTAAAAAATAACAAATATAGCATGTTTTCTCATTGAATTTTGTCTTTAAAGGGAAGTTTCTGCAGACTGTCTGAGTTTTAATGGTCCCAGAGAGCTTTCTGAGCTGCAAGCAACAATAACTTCATCAAACTAACCAGCTTTTAGTTTTGACCCAATCATACTCAAACTGTTTCAGGGTGGCTTTACCTTATTTGGTCCTTCTGATTGGTATAAAATCCATCATAACTCGGGTTGGGCATCGAGAATCGATTGGAACAGGGTCTGACTGTTGGTTTTTCCTGGAATCATTCAAATCTTTTTCAATTTTGATTCCTCGTTTTGATTGATAAGTTGAATCTGCGGCTTATCTCTGTGGAAAAAAACATGATCTGCAAATTCTGATCAACGCCCTTCAGAGCCGATCATACCAGATTATACCCCCCCTCCTCCCAGCACTCACACACACACACACACACACACACACACACACACTGAGCCCTGGGTGCTGGCTTAACAGAGTAATACACTCTCAGCTATTCCACTATGCAGTGTGTCACAGCAGATTATCTCAATTTCAGATCACAGTGAGTGTGATTTAGACACTCACATACTGTATGTAGTACTCTCAGTCTCTCTCTCTCTCTCTCTCTCTCTCTCTCTCTCTCTCTCTTTCTCTCTCTCTCTCTCTCTCTCTCTCACACACACACACACACACACACACACACACACACACACACACACACACACACACACACACACACACACACACACACACACACACAGCCATCACAGCAGTCGTCAGTTAGATTTGGTTCTTTTGAAGTGGAGCAGAAGTGCAGTAATGTCACAGCCTTGGGCGACAGACTGCTAGCACCCTCACACCCATATTATTCCCTCTTCCCCTGCCCCTCTCTGCCAGCTCTCCCCCCACCAACACCCTCCCCTCACCAACCTGCCCGCCTACTACCAACACCATCTTCCTCTTCCTCACACACTCTAATGCGGTCTGTCATGGCGTATCTTGCTCCAAACTCCTACTCGGTGTGTATTTTTAATATCTCCTCCTCGGGAATAAGAGCAGTTTCCTCTCCAGTCCTGAGAGGGGAACACAAGGAGGGAGGTGTCATTGTTTATCTTCACACTTATGAATGAGTTGTGTCTAGTTAGAAACAACTGTATCTGTGTGCCTGTCGAAACCATAAACACATGTACTGGACAAACAATGTCCATAGGTTCAAATGATAAGATATTGATTTAAAATGGGAGGTTCCCACCACCGCCATTTTGACCATGTCACATGTCTCATCATGCCCAGACAATGCAAAAATGAGAAAAGGGGTGGAGCTGAGGGTGGGGCTGTTATGGTTGGAATAGGGTTGGAACAAATGAACCAGTGTAGCTACTAGCTAACTTAGCTAACCCAAGAAGCTAAGAAGGGGCTTCGGGGTAGCCGACCCGCGTGGCCGCTTGGCTTCTGTGTGAGGCTGTAGTCATCCTGGTCCCCTGTGTAGCTATAATACGGTCTGTTAAAATGCAAGCAGAGCCTCAAACCGCTGCGATCGGAACTGGGCACCCTGGCTGCTTACCTGAGGTCATGCCTCAAGGCGGCATATTATGCAAAACTACACTTTTCCATCCTTTTGTACGACCATGTTAATCTCTACTGCCTTTATAAAAACTCCAAACGTGAAAAAAGATCCATCCATGTGTTTTGGTTTTAAAAAAACAAGCCGTTTCAAAAAGTCTCCATTTGTGATGTCACATACAGAGAAAATTAGAATAGAACCATTTTTTACATGCAAGAGAGATTTGCTGCTGGAGGAGCAGAGGCTCTATTTTGAGCCCCTGCAGAATATGGGAGCTTCTCAGCTTATAGCAGCCTGTGCAGGCGATGGGTGGGCGTGGCCAACTCCAGCTTGTTTTTTTTAAAGTGACAGAGCCCTGAAACTGCTCATCCTGGAAGGTACTTGGGTTGAGCGGTATCCAAATTTAGATACCATCAAACTTTCTCCACATTTTACCATGGTGTACGGTATTACCGTGACTAATTAAAAATTATGATGTATGCCTGTTAGCTTGCACCTGCACTGTTCAGAAACTGAATACCAAGCAAAATACTGAAACAAAAACAACATAACACACATAATATAAACAACTTTTATTTTAAAAAATTTGAATTGCTGCATTATTGTTGATAGAAAACCCCATTATAATAAAATAAATAAGTAAATTATACAACAATATAGTAAGTTATTCCTACTATTTTGTGTCATTAAGGTGAATAAAAGTAGTAGTAGTAAACTGACTTCAAGTTGGTGTATATGTTGTGTGTGTGTGTGTGTGTGTGTGTGTGTGTGTGTGTGTGTGTGTCTGCTCTGTCTTCTCGATCCCCAGTGAGTCGTGGAGGATGGCTGCTTATACTGAGCCAGGATCCTCTGGAGGTTTCTTCCTGTTAAAAGGGAGTTTTCTTCTCCACTGTTGCTGCATGCTTGCTTAGTATGAGGATTGCTGTAAAGACTATGACATTAGTCAGTGACTCGATGCAATTTGCTGGGTTCCTTTTATAGGAAACTTTTTTCTGATTGGCTTAATGAACTGACCTGTATTGGAGTGTTTACTGTGTGAAGGTCCTTGAGACGACTCTTGTCGTGATTTGGTGCTTTAAAAATAAACTTGAATTGAATTGAACTGAATTGATCCCTCTTGTGCATTTTTAAGCTCAGAGAAGAGTCAGGGTTTTGTGTCAGCTTAAAAACAAACCATCCTTCACCTGCTGCTGTCGGTACGACAAAACGCTATTAAACCAAGAATAATCATCATGTGATTAAAAAAAACAATAGTGGATAGTAGAAAATAAAACAGAATCAGACATATTTGCTGATAAATCTGATTTCTTTTCTTTAAGAATTGCTGGTTTTCTTCAGAAATAATGATGTGTTGAATTTTTACTTCTCCTTATTCTTTCTGGAAGCTTTTAGTTACTGAGTGAGTGAAACCACAAGGTTAATTAAGTTGGAAAGTAAGTTTAAAACTAGAGAATTTACTGTAAGAAGCAGGAAACTTTGGTCTCTTATTTGTATTCATTTATTTGTCTTTTTAACAGATTTTGGGGAAATGCTTGTTTACATTCATGAGAGGCTTTATTGTTTGAATAAGTAGTATTTTTGTTAGTTTTTATGTGTGTGTGTGTGTGTGTGTGTGTGTGTGTGTGTGTGTGTGTGTGTGTGTGTGTGTGTGTGTGTGTGTGTGTGTGTGTGTGTGTGTGGCTGCATCCACAGTTGGTGCTAATTTGCTTGTAATATGGAACGGCACATCGCTATGAATGCATTTATAGTTGGTGGTGTGTGTGTGTGTGTGTGTGTGTGTGTTAGACCATGGCCTTAGGTCATATCTGCATTGGGCGGCTGGTAGAGCTGAGCACCAGAGCATGATCCCCTACGTCTTTAATTAGACACATTAACACACACACACACACACACACACACACACACACACACACACACACACACACACACACACACACACACACACACACACACACATTTCTTCACTCGTTTGCTCCATCGTTTTCCTCCTGTCTGTCTCTCTCTGCCTCCCACAATAGGTCCTGTTGCATGTCCTGAGGCTATGCCGACCACACCACATTAAAACCCAGACTAATCAACCTCATACACTCATGGACATTCACACACACACACACACACACTCTCTCTCTCTTTCTCTCACACACACACGGAAGCCCACCCGGATGCGAGTTGCACTTAAGCTTTCACTGACACACTCAGCTTGTTAATTCTCCAAACAGAACTTGAATCAGGCGGTTAAAGTCTGATTTAATGTGGGGACTGTAGCTAAGAGAAAACTAAACCTTGAAATTGACCCAATCAAAAAACAGACCCATCAAATCTGGGAAAAAAGAAGGGCGGAGAGATGATTCAATACATCTCTTTATATAAAGGATTTGTCAAAAAGCAAAAAAGTATCAAATTGACAGCATTTGTCTAATAAGACAAATAAAAACAAACTTCTAAAATTCAGAAGAAACTGTTCAGTTATACGTTATTTTGTCTAAAAACTTTCCTTTTTCCTCCTTGGGAATATTGCTAAGATTGGAAGCATCCTTTCCAGGAGTGATGCTGAAAAACTAGTTCATGCATTTATTACATCAAGACTGGATTACTGTAGTTCATTACTCTCAGGAAGTCCACAGAATGTAGTTAAAAGTCTTCAGCTTGTCCAAAATGCTGCAGCTAGAGTTCTGATGGGAATTAAAAAGAGAGATCATATCTCTCCTGTCTTAGCTTCCCTACATTGGCTACCTGTTAAATTCAGAATAGATTTTAAGCAATTTGATGCAATTTGCTGGGTTCCTTGTATAGGAAATTTTTTTTCTGATTGGTTTAATGAACTGACCTGTATTGGAATATTTTATGTGAAGTGCCTTGAGACGACTCTTGTTGTAATTTGGCGCTATATAAATAAACTTGAACTGAACTGAAAAAAACTTTAAAAACTCAGTGATAAAAGCAAAAATGTGTCCTAACATCACAGTTTAGATGCAAATAAGTGTAATTATTTGTGTTATTGTGATCTATTTTTCAGGCATAACACCTACTCCGTATAACTGGATAATACACACATTCAGAATAGAAATAAAAAACAATGGTGCTGTTCAAAAATGCCTCTGCCTTATCTCTATAATGTTTCTCTATCTCTATAAGAGTAAGTATCACTCATTTTGTGTATATGGCAGCACTGTTGGAAAAAGTCACAATTTAGTCACCAGGTGTCCTGATTGTGTTTCAGTTCATTTGCCATTTAATCTCCAACCCGTCCCAGAATCAGTGGTTAAGTCACGTTGCTGTTAACCAATCAGAGGCCGGATGTCTGTGTATCAGGAAGTAAGACTCCAAAACCTGAGACCCAGGGTGTTTCTCAATGTCAAGGTGCCTGGCCTCGTGAGGCGATGTCTTGCAAGACCAGGCGTCTTGCTTACGAGGACACTGTCCTTCCTTGGTCAAAGAAAATGGTTAAATGGAACAGACTTGCATCACGTGACCGCGGCTTCCACGGCGGTCACGTAACATCACGTGACACGGGAGATAATGTTATACTTTATATGTATTTGTTTCAATATAAATATATTTATTAAATTAAAAATATAAGTGAGTGTAGCCACCGAAGCTGCAACTAATATGTTAATGTTTATGTTTATTCATTTAGCAGACGCTTTTATCCAAAGCGACTTACAATTTATGACCTATAGGGCATGTTGTGATCTGTGGGGGAAACCGGAGTACCCGGAGGAAACCCACGCATGCATGGGGAGAACACGCAACTCCACGCAGAAAGGCCGCAGCAGAGTTTCGAACCTGCAACCTTCGTGCTGCGAGGCAACAGTGCTAACCACTGCGCCACCATGCAGCCCAACTAACCAACCATAGATAACTTCTTTGGATCTAAAAATAACATTTTAAATTAGTTGACTTACTTTTAAACTTAAAATTGTCCCCGAAGTAGCTGCCGGCTTCTGATCCGCCATCCTTTTGAAAATACTGCGGTGTATTCTGGGTAATTTTTGACCAAGGCTAGGCTACAAGACACCTCCCGTGTATCCTTGCTCAGCTAGCTAAACGGCTAACAAACGGAGAACACACGCCTCGGTAGAACATGAACACTGGAACACATCTTGGCAGTTCCTGATGATGTATCTCCTAGGCAACCAGAGCGGGACCAAGACATCAAGGCATTGAGAAACACTCCCAATCGCAATACTCTCACTGCGCCCTACGGTCGTCTGTGAAGTGCACTTGGAGGAAGTGGTCCGTAAGGGTTCGAGTGCGTGGGATGCTGGTTGCTGTGATACTTTAAAAAAATATCTTTTATTAACAGTTTTCATACAAACAACCAAACATTTATTTGAAATAAATTTACATTCATCGCTGCTTTGTCTAAAACATTAAAAGCATCAACTAATCATCCTGCAATAAACTACTTTCAGTAGAAAATAAATATTTCAGAAGAGGCACTTGAGACTTTTCTCCCGCAGCAATGGATTGTGGGTAATACCCTTCACGGATCAAGGGTGCAAAAGGGGGTTGATCAACTTCCTCGCTTGAGAATTGGGACGCCCTACGCATTCACATCTCTGGTCGGGATTGTGCAATTGAAGGGCACAAGTGTGAGTATTGGGATTGGGCCTGTAACTCTTAGCTTATTTTAAATTGATAACAGCTTAAATCGATTCAGACTAAAATAGTTATATTTTATTTAAAGAACTCTAATCTGTATATTACTGTATGTCTTGTTTGGCCGAGTTTTTGGTTGCACATCCAGGGAGTTACAGTTTTCTTACATCAGTTTCTGCATATGTTGTGTAAAATCGTGATAAAAATGTGCAAAAAGTGAGTAAAAATATAAAAATGCTGTGTTTTATAATGCAAGGAGAAGACAAAGACAAGCAAGTGCGTTGCTTTTGTATCAAAGGATGCTCTGCAGCCACAGATGGATGCAGAATTCATGGCTGTTTATGTTTTACACGAATCACTAAGCAAGATGATTAAATGAGAAATTTTTTGTTGTAAAGTCACAAATTAGATGTTTATTCTGAGAGTCAGTCAAAATAAAGACAGGAAGATCTTTTTCCTTGATGGGTAAGGTACTTTGACCCCAAATAGACCCTCTGCAGGTTAGAAAAATAAAACGCTGACCTGATACTGACCCGAGAAAAACACAAATAACATAGAAAAAACCTGCTTACAGACACCTTTATCAAATCAGCAGCTAGTAGAAAATCAGTAGGTTTCCACCAGATAGTTGCTGGTGTGGACGTACCAGTAGCCTCGGAGCCCATAGCCAGAGATCCTTAAAGCTACCATGAGGAAGTATTGTGAATAAAAGAGGGATGGACTGGCTATTGAAGGCACACATCCTGCACAGGTTTAACACCTTTGAGCTATAAACACGGCGAGACCTTCAGATACATCTGCAAATCGACTTAACAGTTAAAGAAAATCACTTTTATAAAATGTGCGCTCTGGCTCTTAGTGAAGCTAAATAAATAAAAAAACACATTGATTCTAACCTTCAAAACAAAAAAACAAAAAGGAAAAGCTATTTTATTTAGAAACCTTTAAGGTCTTTCACATGAACCTTAAATTCGGGCATCGTTCCTCTGACGGCTGCCTTTTCTCCCACTTACTGCTCACTTACTTTTACCTTTAAAGAAATGTATTCCTTGAAATCAAAACACAAATGATCAATGATTCAGCGTTATTCGGGACTGGTACAAACCAAATTCAAAGAGAACACCTGCTGATGGGAAAATAGTCCTCTAATATGCAGCAAACTACACTGAAATCTAACATCAGAGAGATGAAAAAAATTACTTTATTCACATTTTTCTGAGGGTTTATTCACTGTAGATGTGTCTGTTATTATATTTGGGCATTGAAAGCTAAATACCAGCATCACCATCACCATTAATATTATTCTACAGCGTATGCACAACTGATTGGCAGTCTTTGTTGTAATGCTTTTTTTTATATATTTATCCACATGTAACGTGATGAAGGAGCCATTTCTATCCTCTAACTACTGTTCCCTTTTGACACAGTGCCAGAGTGCATGAAACAGCCTCAAGGTCATGCATTCGCTTCTAAACTGTTTACGTTCCAGCAATGAAGACAGAAGAACGAAGAATGAACTCTTTTCTTTTAATTAATCAAAGAACTCTATTTTAATAAAGCTAATACATCAAAGTGTTAGTCAATATGATAAGATGTAACCGACCTGTGAAATCAAAATATTAATTACTTAATTATGATCCTATAGAAATAATAAGTACTGTGACTTTAAGGATTCCAACAGGACTCATTTCACGTAGTGTTAAAAGGACATAACACATTCCTTTCACTGATCCAATCAGAATCTTACAGATCTGACGGAGGCGTGCTTCTGACGGTGTTTGGTCATTTTCATTCGACAATAAACCATAATATCCGAGGTATAAAACTACGCCACGTCAGCTCTAACGTCAGTTCGAAGCGTTCCAGAGCAAGCGTCGGAGTGGCCAATCCGACCTTTAACTCTTTAACCGAAAGAACCAACGACAAGCTGAAAAATCCAGTCGCTATAACAACCAGCGGCACAACAGCTCCTTTCAGAATAAAAGCTCCACAGATCCAGGCTTGGGTCTGACCAGACGCCAATAACGTGTCGTGTGCCGGAGGTAATTCAAGACGGGTCTGGTCGGAACTGCGGCTTCTTCTACCGGCCCGGTTTCCAGAGAGGGTCCACAGGGCCTCGGCATTCCTGATCTACAAGAGGACTTCCACCAAAGACAGGTAGACGGCAAATGGTGTCTCATGCATTTCTGAAACTAACCAAAGCTTATTTCAAAACAACATCTTCAGTTCCCGTCAGAACTAATCGCTTCTTCGGATTTGCTGGTTCTGATTACATCACTCGTCATCCATCCACCGTCTCATCCATTTTGAGTTGCACTATACATTTAGTTAAAAGTAAGTCTAGTTTAATTTGTTAGTAATAAAATTCTTAACTTTTAAACTTGACTCTCTCTATTCTGTGTCTCTGAGTGAATACATAACGGTTACATTATCTCTGCAATAAAAAGATCCAATCTTCTGGTTTAAATAACCCTCGATCCGTAAGGTGGATTTCATATTTACTATGAAATCCCATGCCTTACGGCTCATTAAATAAAATGTAAAACCGCTCCTTTCATTACATATGGCGAGCCAGCCAGAAGTTGCAAAATTTTACATATTTTGTCCAAAATAAATCTTAATTTTAGTTACCTGCAGACATTATTGAATAGCAGAGGTAGAAATATTGCATTCCTTTTGTGTTTCCAAGTTGGTCTCTGCTGCTTCAAAAAACTCTCCAAACAAGAATAAAACTCATCCATTTGTTTTCTGCCAGAGTTTGGTTCTAGGAATTATGTGCCTCAAACAAGCAGTTTCAAAAAGTCCCTGTTTGTGATGTCGCAAACAGGATAAGTAACATAGAGCCACCTCTCAACGTGCAAGAGAGAGCTGGTGCTAGAGGAGCAGCTGCTCTTCTCCAAGCCCCTCCCAGAAAATGGAGCTTTGTAGCTTATTGACCCTTTGCACTTGACGTCACACCACTCATGTGACCGCCCCTTTGCCACGATGGACGGCAAAAAGACCGTTTACACCCGTAGAAACTCCAGTGATGGTAGTCAAAACAAGCCAGTTTGTAGCCTTTTATCGCTTTTATTTAGTTGATTTGACAGTAAAATGGTTTTAGCTTGCTGCGTGGTCGGCTGCACTAAGAGACAAGGACGTAAACAACTCGTTTTTTCTTTTTAATAACTTTGATGGAGACTGAGGACGGAGATGATGCAGCGATCAATCAAGCGGACTAGCAGCCATCAGATTTGCAGCAAACATGTTTTTACTGGTTAAGATTAACGTTCATTTATTTCACGAGGAAGACAGGGACAGGGATAAATGTGATGTGTTTATACTAGTTATTGATAATCCTGATGGATGGGTATTTCACCACGGAGGCTGCGCTCCGTCCACTGTAGTGTAAAGTGAGACAATTATTAACAATATTAAAGCTCCGATGTATGATTACGTGTGTTAAAATTACGTTATTTATTTATATGAGCATCGGCGTTCAGAGATCTTCTCATTCCGGTGTGAGAGCAGCAGCTGAACCCGGTAACACCACCAGCAACAGAAGCTGGCAGGGATCCGGACTTTTTAACAATCAGCTTTGGTGTAAAGTGAAACGCTGTTTACAACATAAAGTTATAAATCCAGAGGGGTGAATTTAGGCAAAGTCAGCAACATGTTTACATCGGTGAACAGCTGCAGAGAGAACGTAAGCTAACGTTGGTAAGCTAGTTAACATACCGCTCTCCATGAGCCCCCGCTAGATGCGCTACTTCTTCTGATAACTGAACTGGGCAAGAACTAGTTGAAGGAATGCTGGAGGAGTTTTGTTTTTGTTTTGATCGCAAAAACAATTTCAGGCTCTACTTTTCCCTTTGTTTAATAATTGTGTCGCTCACTGTTTACATGCTTTAGCCGTCCACCATGGTGGACCCACGTGATTAGGTGACGTTGGTGCAAAGGGTCAATAGCAGCTTGAGTGGGGGATGGGGGGCGTGGCTAGCTCCAGCTTGTTTTCTTAAAGTGATGGCATGTATTTTCTCGATAGGGAGCAGTATATACCTAAATCATTGCAAGCAAGCAGTATTTGAGTAAGACCATAATAATGGATGGCCATTAGGTTCAAAAATCCCTAGGAGTGCAATTTTCGAATGAGTACTTTGTCAGATCGTTCAGCCTCCAGCAAAAAGACGAGCTCTTCAGACTCACTTTCATCACTGGCAACGAGCGAAGAGGTAAATGTGTAAAACAGCATTTATGAATGGTGAAAGTTTTGTAACTGCTTGTTTCAGTAAATGCATTTTGTCCTCATGCAGAAGGAACATGGTGGCGCACAGAGACTTAGACTCACATTAAACTTTTTAAAGGAGAAACATGTTCAGACATAGAATAGGAATGGTCTCATTTAAAAGATTGTTGGGGAAAATGAAGACTAAGGAAAAGAAATGTGAATGTGTGCAAGCCCAGACCAACAAGTAGGAACTGATAATCGATCAGTTTGTGTCACAGGGACTCTAAAGATGAAGGACAGCACTGTAGTTATGTATTAGCAACCCTATTTGAAGCAGTCTTAGTGATTTTAAATGGATTTCATGCTAAATTATAAAATGTGAAAAGAGGCAGCTGGTAAGATGAACTCATTTTTATTCCATCAATAGCTTGTTGTGTATTGCTTTCACTTTGCCTGCTTATTTGGTTCATATTTCTTATTAGTTCAGGAATCTCCAACCCTAGTCCTCATCCTGCTCCAACACACCTGAGTCAGGAGTTGAATCACATGTTCAGCTGCTCATCAAGCCCTGCAAAAGCCCGTTAATCACCTGCTGATTAAAAGGAGGTGTGCTGAACCAGAGAAACCTCAAAATTTTTGCAGTTTTAACAGATACATTCAACCAAACATCTGTGTTTGGTTCCATATGCAGTGGGACAGAAATGTTGAAGCTGAGACAGCGTTGGTTTCTGCTCCCAGTGTTGTTTTTTATTTATTTATTTATTTTAAACTGTTTTTGCCCAAAGGAGACTCATTGTGATCCTGGTGATAATGTAGGGAGTTGGTCAGCTGGCAGTTAGAGAGGTGCATGGTTTAGGGTTATTTTACACATTTAATTGGTCCTTTTAATTTAATTGATCCTAATTGAAGCCTTTACTAAAATGAGAAAAGTGTTCCTAAGACGCCCCAACCAGACTCTTGCGTCGTTTGACCGTGATAGAAACATAACCAAACATCCTGTAGGTGTTTTATTTAGTAATGAGCACTTTTTAAAACACTTGCAGCATCGTGGAGACAAACATGAGCGCTCTGCTGGCAGTCGAAGTTTAAAGTGCTTGCAGGTTGGTGCTCTGAGCACCTCTCATGTGGAAAACTAATGATTATTGACTTCCCTCCAGCAAAGGTTGGGGACGTTTGCCTCAGGCCTTTGACCAACACACACACACACACACACACACACACACACACACACACACACACACACACACACACACACACACACACACACACACACACGGGAATAACTACAGGACCCGCGATACAAGCTCGTTCTGGCTGATTTCTGCTTAAAATGTCATTTCAAAAACAAATATACAAACAAAAAACATCTATAAACTGAACCGCTTTAAGTGTTTTAGTTTTCTACCGCAAATTTTTAAACAAACACGTTTAAAACTTCGTAACTCTCCCCATTTTCTCTTCCAGTTGAAGATCCACAGCTGTGTCATGTTGTGTATTAGGTATCTAACCCACGACATACAGAATCAGTACGGAGGCGTTGGTAAGAGTTTTTAGATAATAATTTATTGAAAGGGGAAACCAAGGGAGCAGCATAAACGTAGCTGAGATCTTTCAACAGGGATTAGGTGTGGGAATCTGCGGACAGATGAGAGTTAGATCCAGTTCGAAAAGGGGACAACAGGGAGTCTGAATTATGCGGAGGACTTACAGTCTGGAGAGGGGGGAGAGCTCAAGGGGGAAGTGGTCCGGTCTGGGTTGAGGGGTTATCCTGGGGTGGAGATCCAGAGAGTGTGATGTGGAGGGAGCTGAGTACTTGGTCCCGGATCTCCCAGGTCACAGCCCCTAGGACACAATCAGGCAGTATGATAGTGGTCGGTTCTGGATCTGGACTGACTGAGAACTGCCGGGAAAGGGCGTTGGGTTTTATGTTCTTGGTACCAGGTCTGTAAGAGATAATGAAGTGAAATCGGGAGAAAAACAGAGACCACCTAGATTGTCGTGGGTTTAGTCTTTCTGCCTCCTTGAGATAGGTGAGGTTTTTATGGTCCGTCCATATCACGATGGGGTGCTCAGCTCCCTCCAACCAGTGCCTCCATTCCTCCAAGGCGAGTTTTACTGCAAAGAGTTCCAGTTCCCCGATGCCATAGTTCTTCTCGGCAGGAGTGAGGCGTCGAGAGAAGAAGGCACAGGGATGGAGACGGTGATCTGCAGGAGAGATTTGAGACAACACGGCACCAACTCCCGTGTCGGAGGCGTCTACCTCGAGAGTGAACTGTTTAGATGGATCAGGACGGGTGAGAACCAGAGCATGAATGAATTTGTCCTTTAAGGTGGAAAAAGCCCTGGTGGCTTCAGAGTTCCAGGTGAAGGATGTCTTAACCGAGGTTAACTGTGTTAAAAGGGCGGCTATCTGGCTATACTCCTTGATAAAGTGTTGGTAAAAATGAGCAAATCCAAGAAACCTTTGCAACTGTTTGTGTGTGGTGGGCGTGGACCAATCCTGCACTGCTTGGACCTTTTCTGGGTCCGGTCCCAGTCTCCCACTCTCGATAACGAAACCCAGGAATTTGACAGACGGAAAATGGTACTCGCACTTCTCCGCCTTGACATAGAGACGGTTCTCAAGCAGGCATTGGAGGATGGCACGGACGTGTCCAGAATGTTCCTCGGGGGTCCTCGAAAAAATCAAAATATCATCTAGATATAATGTGACAAATTTATTCAGGTAATCGCTCAGAATGGTATTTACTAGAGATTGAAAAACAGCTGGAGCATTTGTGAGGCCAAACGGCATTACCAGGTATTCGGTGTGTCCAACCGGCCTCTTGAATGCAGTCTTCCACTCATCCCCCTCTCTTATCCGTACCAGATGGTATGCGTTTCGTAGATCCAGTTTTGTGAATATTGTAGCATCCTGTATGGGTTCGAACGTAGAAGACAGTAATGGTAATGGATATTTGTTTCTTACAGTTATCTGGTTTAGGCCTCGTAGTCAATACATGGCCGGAGGGAACCGTCCTTCTTGGAGATGAAGAAAAACCTCACCCCCAGGGGAGAGGTCGATGGCCGGATTACGCCGAAAGCCAGAGACTCTGAGATGTACTGCTCCATGCACTCACGCTCGGGTTTGGAGATACTGTAAAGTTGTGTTTGTGTTGTGTGTTGTGACATTAATCACCTTTATTATTCTTCTGCAGACGTTACAGTTTTAGTCCATTGCTTGAACACACTGGAAAACTTGGCTCATGGTGCCAAAACTCCACACACAAGGAAGTACGGAAGAACACTGGGAAATAAACCATTCACATCTATGCCAGATACAAACTCTGCCATCAAAACTGAACAATCCTTTGTCAAAACCTCACTTTGATGACTAAATGATGCCCACTTCCACATGTCAATACACTCTCATATCTGCGGCAACACACTAGTCTACTTTAAATAAAACACTGCAGTCTTTCACTTGTACTGTATTTACTCAGTTACAGTTCCAGATGTTTCTCATAATTCCAAAAATAAAATACTGAAATCAACATTACTGCAATTACATTACAGTAGTGAAATTCATATGACAGGAAATTCAGTTACTGTAAAGCAAAAATAAAACAAACTGAACTTCACACAAAATAAGTTACATGTATGGATCCTGCCGTCTGTCGGGGTCGGGCCACAGGACCTCGTCCACATCGCAAGCAATATCTTCTCTGGCTAAACATCAGGGAAAAAATCCCCTTGTGTGTCTAATCCATCCCTGAATTGACCTGATTTCAATATCTCCGCAGGCCTGTTCCATTGCTTGTGAAAGTGGCATTCGGGCGTGGGGTTGGCGGTCATATACGCGCCATCTCCATGCTGAAAAGAACTCCTCTATAGGATTCAAAAATGGGGAGTAAGGGGGCAAGTGCACCACTTCAAATCCTTCATGATGAGTAAACCAGTCTTGGACCAGAGCAGCCCGGTGGAAACTAACATTATCCCACACAACAACAAACCTGGGCTGCTCTGGTCTATTCTGTATGACGATGTCATGTAGACCATCAAGAAATGTGAGTATTTCCTGTGAATGGTAGGGCCTCAATTTGGCATGACGGTGCAGTAGCCCTTGAAGGCTAATGGCAGCACACAATGTAATATTTCCTCCACGTTGCCCAGGGACGTGCACAATTGCCCTTCGGCCAATAAGATTACGCCCCCTTCGTCTGTTTTTTGTCAGATTGAATCCAGCCTCGTCGATGTAAATGAGGCTGAGCAGCTCCATCCATGGCGAGCATTCTCTGCAAGAAAAAGTACAAATTACTGTACTGTACAGTACTGTATGGATGGCATTACTCAAAGTACACAACTACACTGATACAGAATTGAACCACCTCATCACACAGGGGCCGGTTTAGCTTTCTGAATATACAGTGTCAATGTGGTGCTGATCCAATGGTACAGACTCAGCTATTTGACTGCTCCTCTTTTGTATTGTAAATGTAGAGGACTGAAACACTTACCTGTACGTATTCGCGTCGAAGTTCATTCACTCTGGCATTGTTCCTTTGAAATGGAACCATGTACAGTTGTTTCATTGTAATATGGTGCTTTGTCAAGATGCGTCTAATGGTGGTAATGCATACTGTATTTATATTGCCAAAACTCTCTCTATCTGCAATTATGCGACTCTGTAGCTGGTGGAGACGGATCGCATTATTTTCCCTGACCATGTCCACTAATGCAAGTTCTTGTTGTTCAGTAAATAGGCGTTGACGTCCACCGCCAGTAGGTCTTCTGATCATTCTGTAGAAAACAGTGCAACCAGTATTTGGAATCGTTTTGTTCTATTTTTCAGTACTAAACAAACTGTATTTGCTGTACTTGTATTACAGTACTATAAAACATCTCAAGACAGGATTATATGTGTCACAACACAAGGAGCCACCCTTCAGTACAGTACTGGTGTAACAGTACATGTACGTTACATATACATGTAAGATGAGACAGTACTGTAAATACTCAAGCTACATTACTGTAGTAGAGGAAGTGAAGACATACCTGTTTTCTGTCTGAATGTCCTTATGATGGATGCAACCGTGAAACGGCTAAGATTGGGGTGGACTCTCTGTCCAGCTTCCCTCATGGTCAGACCATGGTTTATGACATGGTCCACCACAATTGCCCTAATGTCATCAGAAATTATGGTCCTTGCACGGCCTCTTCGTCCACGTCCTCCTCTTGTCTAATTGTTTTCAATGACAGACTGTGTTTTGTATTTTGAATAGCTGTGTTTTCCCAATGGTACTGTGAGATTTACTTTTTGAACAAAGTGTCTTATGTATGAAATAGTGTGTTGTGAGCAGGAGCAAGTGTGTTGTAGAAAGGAGCTAGTGTTTTGCAGAATTGCAACCAAAGTGCAAAGCAGCACTTTTGTCTAAGGTATGGTTACACTTTGTTTAAGGCAGAGCCACAACAACTTCAAGTTGGGTTCCTTTGGTTTTAGCATCTGTCAATCGTGTTTAAGCAAATGGCTAAAACTGTAATGCAGCTCAAATGTCAGCGTGCACCCCACAAGTTGCACACCAAAACGAGCAGCTCGACTGTGGGAGGTGTGTCATTACTTTTCTAAGTGATCCAATTCACCAAGGCAAAATTATTAGCAAATAACTTTGAAAATGTCTCAATTTTGGGCAGATTGAGCTATTCTTTCAAACTCTGAGTGTGTGGTATTTTTAAATTTGCATTAGCATTAGTCTGTGCCAGGTGGCAGGTCCCTTTTTTTATTTCTTCAGGAAATTCTCATGATTTTTAGGTGACGTAGGGGTGAACACACACTTCCCAGGGGTGGACTGGCCTAGCTGGCATTCTGGCACTGTCCCGGTGGGCCGCTTAGCTAAGAGGGCCACTTGCCCAACTTGGGCTTACACAGGCCCCCCGCACGGGAAGTCCACAGGAGGTAACCTGGCTCAACAAAAGCTCATATTAGCTCATAAAGCTCCCAAAACCGATTTTAACTTATCCCAATCACAAATTCTCTCAGAAACAAAGCTCCCAGTAGCTGTAGAGAGCACCAGACAGAATCTGATCCCCTCCTCGAATGGGCGACAAACACAAGTCTGATCTGCTCCAGCTGGGTCTGGTAGCATCCATGGAGTGTCACTCGCCATGGTGCTGAACATGCTGAGTAGCAGGCAGGGGATCTGGAGCGCCGCTCTCCAGGGTGCTGATCCTCTGGGAATAGAATAAACGAGCCTTGAGAGACCATGGGGCCGCTGGACCTTCTCAGGATGTGACAGCAACACCTAGGGCTCGTAACACTAACTAACTAACTAACTAACTAACTAACTAACTAACTAACTAACTCTTCCTGTAGCAGCTCCAGTTACACTGTTAGACTTCCTGCTCACTCACTTTGAATAAATGATCCAGGAAAAGAGCAACTCAAGTTAATCCTGCTTTAACCGTACATAACAGGTCCATATTGGTGTTGATCTGTAAATAATTGTCACTTATTATAAATAGTCTTGTTTCCTTACCATCTTTCATTTTCTGTTCATGTAACATGTTCAAAAACATCTGTAATAATAAAACTGGTGATAAAATGAATGATTAAAAGAGTTATCAGTTAGTATTTGTTTTAATAAATGTGTTCAAATATCAAACAGCTAAATAGCATTAACATGGTAACTGTAGAAGGCCTCTCTCCCAGGAGGACCACCAGGTAAAGCCTCTCGTGACCCTGGACACCTGCAGTCCTACAGAGAAAATAAGATCACAGGTGGCAAAAAGGCAATTAACAAATGTTTACATTTATCCACATGAGAAGATAAAACTTATATTCTTCACACAAACTATTTTTAATTGTTGTTTAGAAACATGTCAACTGTAAATCCCTGAATGTAAAACTACTTTTCACAGCAGAACACACGATAAACTACTGTGGTCCAGTGTAAACAGCTTCACTCTTCACCTCTAAGTGTAATAAAAACGCTTCTTTGCTCTGTTGCCCCTAAAACAAACGATAAGAAGCTTCATTTGCTAAAGAAACACACACACACACACACACACACACACCCACACACACACACACACACACACACACACACACACACACACACACACACACACACACACACACAGACACACACACACACACACACACACACACTACAGAAGTACAGTTGACAACAGACACATGCAGCCTCAGAGATCATTTAGCATCACTCTAAGAGAAGCCATACACACATGTTAATGATTGAGGGGCTCAGGGTCGCAGAAAAGGTGGAGGGGAGTTTGCTGATGGGGGTGGCCAAGTTGCAGGGGTGGGGGGGTGGGGGGGTGGGGGGTTGTTGTGTGCCTCTTTTCTTTAATTTTTTCCTCCAGCAGCAGCAGCATTGCCTGGGGGCCTTCAGGCCTGCCACTCCTTGCCAGAGGAGAGAGGCTGTCACTACGCGTCTGTGTCACTCTGTATGTGTGTGTGTGTGTGTGTGTTTCGTTCATGTGCACATGCGTGTTTGTCTGCCTCTCCATTAGTGTGTGTGTGAGTGTGTGTCATCCTGGCTCTGCGTCAGCTGCTAAAAGCTGCCAGGCCACATCGTGTCTCTGCTCTTCCCTTCCTCCATTAGTTGTCCCTGATTGGACGGTTTGCTTGTTTTCAGGGAGGCGGGAGGAGATGGGCGGTGGATGCGTGATGGAGGGAAAGGTGGCAGCGATGCAGCTGAATGTGTTAGAAATCGCTTACATTGTAGCTAAAGATGCTGATTTGGGCCTTTTCGTGCTGAACTTGTGCTGAAAGCATCGCAGATTAGTAATATGGTAAATATCCCCTCTAATTTCTAAAATGATAAACTTATAAGTAAATTATGATTATTATTGATCCCACAGAACAAACTTTATTTCCTGTATTTTTATGATTTTTTTATGGATATATTAAAGGGTTAATTGATCTTCCCCAAACTTCATGCAGTTTAAGGGCCAGAAACTCTCTGGATCAATTTCAGATATATGTTTCATGCAACATGCTTGTGCCGATGTCCCCAATTTCAGATAAAATTTCAAAATAAGAGCCTCTAATACACCATGTGCTTTTGTGTCACCATGCTACTGGAACCTTCTGTGGTTTTGCAGCATGAATTATACATTTACTTTATCATGTCTGTGTTGCATCGTGCACAGGCGAGCCAGTAACTCACACCTCTACCTTTTAGATGCATTAATACACATTTAACTCTCATCTTTCAGTCACTTTTCTGATCGATTTGTGGCATTAGTCTTTGGTACGTTACATGATCCTCATAAAAGTCCAAACGTTGGTTTATGCATTTATAGTTTTGAGTCACATTGGAAATTTGTTCTTAAAACAGCTTTTGTGCTCACAGGAAGAGTTATTTCAGTGAGATCACAGTTCTCATGCAAGATGTATTACTTTATGGGAGAATAAGGTGAATTCCAGTAAACAAATAGGATGAATGTAGTATATTAGACACACAATAAAAGCCCATAAATGCGTTGCTTTTGAGGACAAAAATCTAAACCCAAGCCGAGGCTCTGTGGACTCGTGTGTTTATCTGGAAACATAAAGAGAGCTGCTGCTCTGTTTGGACAGCTTGAATTAAAAATATCATCAGACTGACAGACACTGGGCTGTTTTTTAATCGTCAGTGAAAGAGGATCGGATGACTGATGTGAGGTTGCGGCTGTGTGTCTGCTGCCATCTGTCTGGGATGTCTGGCTGGATTCGGCACGTCAAAGCAGCGCGAGGAGGTTTCCCACAACTGACAGACGTGTTAACGCAGACTCGGCCTTCGAAACCCAGCCGTGTCACCTCTGGCACGCCGCTGTCAGCCTCTCCCCCACACCCTGGCAAGCTCTGCGAGTGAAATGTCTCCAAAGGAAGCATCAGTCTCCCAGACAGTTTTAAATGTTTGTGTCGTTAAAGTAATTCAAGTGAAATTTCAAAAACACTCATAGGATATTGGATTTGTTGGGTTATCAAAGCAGGAAGTGATTTGAGTGATTTAATGGCACAGTCTAGTTGTCTCTCGTGTTCGTGAAACCATTTTAGACACATGCAGGTTTGATTGAAAACAAATTAAAGCACAGAACTAATCAAAATAATGCATCAATTGATCAGAAGTGATTAGATTATTGGGGAATAAATGACATTTGTGTGAAAGGATCCTAACAATGTCTGGCAGAAACCACCTATTTATCTATTCTTCTTCTGCTGAGCTGCTTTTGGATTTCTGCTCCGTCTCTTTGTTCCGTTGATGTCAGAGATGTTTGCTGCAACAAAACAGCAAATTATCACCCGGAAATGTAAAATCCCACGTTCATTATTGGTGTTGTTTGATTGGAATCATTGAGTAGTTACTGTAAAACATTTTAAAGTAACACAGACCAGTTTCCTCTGCTCTACTGGTTGAACGTGGAATTACAATGGACGTCAATAACTCTGCTGTAGCTAGCGCTAATGAGCTAACGCTAACATGAGCCAACTAATACTAAAACAAAGTAAAAAGATCCACGCTGTTTGGCAAAAAATATTATTACATACAAGTCCAGTAACAACAAAGCCAGGTCACCATCAGTCCGTTATTTTGTAGCCTCCTTTAGCTCCCTCAGACTAGCGTAGGCCACGCCGATGTTCACCCTGGTTTTAGCTCTTTGCTTCACTTCCAAAGACATTACTCTCTTTCTTTTACTTTCAGGCTCATCCATGATACCAACAGAAAAGCAAACTTCTTCTTTTTCTTCTTCTTGTGATTTTTATTGATGATCAATGAACTGAAAAAGCGAACTGCTAGCATAAAAGCTAACAGCAGTGTTACTTTAACTACAGAGCCATTATGTGGCCATAGTCTGTGGCTTAACATTTGAGCTGGATTTTTCTCTCACTAGTTTCTGTGGAAGTTTGCAGCATTTATTAAATGATTGTCAGAATGCCGTTACAGCAGCACACTCAGAGAAAAGGAAGAATAATAACAATGTGGCCATACTAGTCCATGGCTAAACATCTGACGTGGATTTCTGTCCCACGGAAGAACTTATTTTGAGGTTTGCAGCATTTTTTTTAATTGTCAGCAAAGTTTTTTGCAGCAAAGCACCATTTAACAGTGTGGACAACACACTCAACCCTCATAGGAAGATGATGTTGAGTGAATTACATTTTTTCCACTTTCATAGACGGTGTTGCTAATAACAAGGCTTATCAGTAAACAAGGGATAATATTGTTTTTACATTGCAGAGGATGTTTGGAAGATGCATAGGCAGCATTAAGAGCATCATACATTTTGAAGCATTGTATAACTTAGCTAAAAGATGTTTTTTTATAGATAACGACAAACCTATGAGTCATTCAAATCAGTGGTTTCCAACCTAGGGTCTGCAACCCCCAAGGGGTTCACTGGTTACACATTGCACATTTTTGTCTGTGCTAGGGTTGTGAGTTTATCTAAATGATGTTTAATAATGATTAATGACCTGATCTTGTTTAGCGCATTTCTGAGTCAGAGGACTTCAAAGTGCTTTCCACTATGGTGAATCATTCATCCATTCACACGCTGGTGATTGTGAGCTACATCATAGCCACATCTGCCCTGGGGCACGCTGACAGAAGTGAGGCTGCTGTACACAGATGCCACCAGTCCCTTGTACCTGCAACCCACCGATTACAGGGCAAACTCCTAACCCCTGAACCGCCATCGCTCTTAAACATTACAACAAAATCCAAATAACACAGCCGACAGTAAAAGAAGAACATGTTCAAAACCTGACAACTGTGATCTATTTACAAATAAATGCTTGCAATTAATTTTTGTGTGTCTGCAGGAGCTGGAGTTTGAGAGCAAGACTTTTCTTGGACACCGGCAAGGAAACAAAGGTTCGAAACCACTGATTTAGACCAAAAGTGCAGAAAATCTTTTTTTTATATAGCATTAAAACCAGACATGAATACGTCGACGCCCCATTGAGCACCGGAGAGCGTAACAGCATCGCCGCCATATTGGATGGGTTCCTTCCCCTCCAAACTCAACTGGAGTCAGAGTGGGCAAGTATGCCCTTTCTTGGGGTGAATAGAGACCCATCCAAGATGGTGCCCCTGCTGCACCAGCTTCAATAAGCAGCACCAGTCCATGGGGCGTTTACGTATATGAAGTCTGTAATTAAAACTACTTAGATCCCATAATGCAACAGTGACCTTTAACCCTTTAATGCAACTCATTCACTGCCAGCTGTTTCCTGATCAGAAGAGCCCTTTGCTGCCAGCGTTTTTCAGCGTTATCACTGTTTTTTAAGAGTCACAGAACGTTGCGCTCTATGATGATGTCAACGCCAAAACTACCAAAAGTAGACTCACCTCTTACATCAGGAAGAATCCGCGTATTTCGAGCATTATCTATTCTTTCGTTGTCCGTTGTTGAATTGTGATCGGCAGAAGCTTTTCCGGTTCACGTCTCACTTGTTTTACAGCAGCGGCCCAAAGCGATCTCCTAACACATGGATTTTCTGCTTCCTGATCACGTGACATGTGACGTACGCGGATGAAGATCGGCTTTAGAGCTGGGATGTTTGTTCTCACGGTGCGGGGGCTCGTTCTGACACCCGCACCGTAAAAAAACGCAAACGAGTTAAGAACAGCGTTCCAGCATTTCCAAAAGCACTATTGCAGGATTGGGATGTTCCTCATAAACCTGCTGTTCTTTTTTTTTCTGCTCATCTCTTCTGCCCTCTTGTTGTTATTGTTTGATCCTGTAGATGTCGTTAGATGGGAAGAGTCTCTGATGAGGAGTCCCAACCCTGGTGGGTCGTTTATGAGGATAGAGCAGAAACGTGGGTTTGTCAGATTGCTAACATGATTTTCTGTAGCTTTACAGGCAACAGGGCATGTATTAAAATGAATTTAGAGGCATTTTTAGTTATTTGACAGCTCTGTATCTAAATGCACTAATTCAGATTCTTGTTTGTAGATATGTTTGATGATTCAGAGCTTTAGTCTACATGTGTCATGTTAGGAATCAACATCCTGCAGCATTTAGAGAGGAGATAAATACTTTATTTTGTGCATGCAGCAGAGTTTTACTTTTTAACTAATACAATTTCCTTCATTTTCCATACGTGAAGCCAAATGGCTGGTGCATTTTGGGTGCAACAACTATTACAAAGTTTGATATGAATGAATGTGGTGATAATTGTCTGGTGTAACTCCCATTTCCTTTGACTGGTATTCTGTAGAAAACATTTACCTGCAGGCTCCCAACTTCCTGTAGTCATGTATTTGTATATATTTTTTTACTTTCTCACACGTTTAAATAGCATTTATTGGAAAATATTTGGGAAAAACTTTGCAGTTTTTGAAAAACATCACAGCTGATGTCAAAATGACTTGAAAAAATCTGAACATGGCGGAAAAATGAACACGACTTTTTAAAAGTTCCATGATTTTTCACTCTTTCTGTTTTCCTGGCTAGCTGGTGGACAAAATGATAAAAGTCAGAAGAGAAGAGAGAATAAAGCCATGAGTGGAAGAAAGACTCTTGATTCTGATAGAAGAAGCTGGTTAACCCTTAAGTGTTTCGCCCTGAGGACATCCATAAAAACTTAATCGTCCCCACCTGGGATGGGCACCTATAACAATAACGGCTCACACTAATGTGTGTGTGTGTGTGTGTGTGTGTGTGTGTGTGTGTGTGTGTGTGTGTGTGTGTGTGTGTGTGTGTGTGTGTGTGTGTGTGTGTGTGTGTGTGTGTGTGTGTGTGTGTGGTGCTCATGCATGCATGGAGGTCAGTGAGGGGTGCTAGTTTATGTCTTATTGATGAGTGGCTGGCCAGGAATGGGTGGAGCTTGTGGTTTGGTGGCAACATCTCAAAGAAGTGAAGGAGGAGGAGGAGTGAAGAAGGGGATGAAGGCATCCTGAAGACCACGTGCACCCGTTTAGATCGGTTAGCATGCCCAAAGGCATGAGGGCTTTCATCTAAATATGCAAACTTTGTTCTGCATGCAGAAATGCTGCAGGTCAGTGTGTGTGTGTGTGTGTGTGTGTGTGTGTGTGTGTGTGTGTGTGTGTGTGTGTGTGTGTGTGTGTGTGTGTGTGTGTGTGTGTGTGTGTGTGTGTGTGTGTGTGTGTGGTTCGTTAATACAATGTCTGTGTCTCCCTGCAGAGACTGATTTCATGCAGGGTCTGATGCTCATCAATAGTCATTGATCGTGTAGCTTTTTATGTTTTCAGTATGGTAATGTGTTATAACTAATAGAAGTGCATGCACACGCACACGCACACACTCAGACACACACTTGTCTTCACACCTGAGAGGTAATTTCTTTCTCTTGCTGAGAGGCACTAGAACAAAACATTCATTTATTATTCAGAAATATATCATTCATATTTTCAATTAGCTGCTTTTCTCCTCATCCCACCTAAAGAATCAATGTGGCCATTGGATCTGACATTCAGTCCATCAACACACACACACACACACACACACACACACACGAGAGAGAGAGAGGTCAGTTACAATATGATCTGAATTCATAATGGACACTGCAGCCTAGAGTCCAGGAGCAATAAAACAACCTCTCTCTCTCTCTCTCTCTCTCTCTCTCTCTCTCTCTCTCTCTCTCTCTCTCTCTCTCTCTCTCTCTCTCTCTCTCTCTCTCTCTCTCTCTCTCTCTCACACACACACACACACACACTTTGGAGTGAAGGTCTGCACATAAACTGGTTAACATGGAGACTTTATTTTATGGACCTGTTATGATGATGGGGGGGGGGGGGGGGGTTGATTCTGAAAGATGAAAGAACAAAAATCCTTACAGGTCAAACAAACAGCTGATTCATTTGTTCACGCTGCAGATCTAACAGGAAAATGAAATGCTGTCATTCTACTTACAGAAACTAAGATTAGATGATGAATTAAACCCCTTTTTAAATTTTACACCAAGAGCAAGGAGATTAAAATATTATTTAGTGCATCTTTTTATTAATTTGGGACCAACATTTATTGGTCGAGCCGAGGTGTAACTGCAGGTCTCGAGGGGAGCGAGCCTTTGCAATGCTGGCCCCAAGACTGTGGAGCAAACTCCCACTAGATATGCATCTACTGTCTGGAGATTTAAAGCTAAATTGAAGCAATACTGCAAATCTAGTTAATTTTATACTTCTTTGTACTTTTTTGGTTTTATTGTTATTTTTCTGGTAATATTCTTGGAATTTTTAGGCATTATGTGCACTTAGATTTTATTGTTTTTAGTGTTTTTTATGTCTTGTGACATCCATTTTTAGCATGGTCTTATTGTTGTCTCTAATTTGAATGTATATGATCTATGATTTCATCATGTACTGCACTTTGGGTGGCCTGGCTGGTGCCATTAAGGTGCTTTATTAAAAAAAATCAGTGAAATGAGCATTTATCACCTAATATAAATGGTTCATCAGTCCTGTTGGACATAAAATCTTTCTATGATCAAAAGTAGTAATTATCTCTCCCAACATCCAAAATCTCACTTAAAAACACATTTCTAGCTGCAATTTAAACATTTCTAACCCCTTTATGTTTATAACAGGTATGAGTGACATAGTGCCACATTTTAGAGCTACTTCTCCTTAGAAAGATGAGTCAAAAGGCAAAATTGTAGGTTGTAAGTGGATTTTCATGACACTTGATGGAGTTTTAGCATCATGCTCGGCACAAATTAGTCCCATCTTCTGGGATGGGCTGTCAGATAGGAAAGGTGTTTTATTTAAAGACTAAATAATTCAGATGCCAATCATGTAAAACCTGAGAAATACATAAAAATGTATTCTAAAAAGAGAAGGGAAGCAATAAGGAAGTAGAAGTTCCTGTGAGCTGCAGAGGGTGATAATAAGTTGGTGTTTGGAGCCAGCAGGGACGAGGCCTACTTTTTCTGTTTACCTAGTAAAGTAGAGGCTCAGCAGATGAATATGCATGGTCCAATAATTTCTCTGTAAAACAAAAAAGTCCAGCAAATTTCAATTCATTGCTGATACTTTTGTGTATCATAGTAAAAAACTTAATAGCAGGACAATCTCCTACAAACTTTTCTCTTCAATAAACAAGGTTATTCTTCCAACCTCCCCCTCCCAGAGCTTTTCATGTGACAACTTTAAAGCAAAAGCTGCTCATCAAAGTCACACACACGTGACAATCTGACACTGACCTGCGTGTCAACGTGGAACAGATGTCAGCCTCCACACTTTTGGGATAAATTCTTGACAAAACAGAGTCGCTTCCAATAGGAAATTAGCCAGAGGTCACATCCCTATTCGTGTTATTCATCAAAAGTGGAGCTCTCATCTATTTAATATTGTGCATTGCTCAGAGCCACCTATCATCAGACCAGATCATGCTGAAGAGATGAAGAAAGAGAGGCAGAGTGACAGACAAAGAGAAAGCGGCTGCAGATGATAGGGGAGTTTAGAGACTGTGTGTGTGTGTGTGTGTGTGTGTGTGTGTGTGTGTGTGTGTGTGTGTGTGTGTGTGTGTGTGTGTGTGTGTGTGTGTGTGTGTGACAGTAAGTCAGCTTCAGATAGAGACATTGGGCTATTTTTTGTCCCTCCTCAGAGGGGATAATTATCTTTTGCATATTCATATATGCAAACACAACATGAATAATTTCCCTCTGCACCTTCCTCTCCCAATCTCCAAAGGTTAGCTCATTAATTACAGCCCAACAATTAGCAGGAAGTATTTTTATAATTAATTATCTGCCGCTCCATTTTGTGCCAGCGTTCGTGCATAACTTACAGCGGGGTCAGAGCCCGGGACAGCTGTTGAGGGCGTCTGCAGAGCGTAGCGGGCCCATGCCAATGCATAACGTGTTTCTGCTGTGCATGAGTGTGTGTGTGTGGAGTTTTTAGTGTATGAGGATGTGGAGGAGAAACTCTTTCAAAATAAAAGCGGATGAGGATATGCACCAACGAGGAGAAACCACACACTCAGACGCAAGAATACAAGCAAATCAAATGCACACGTCAGGACAAAAACATGCACCCACAGACCAAACATGCTCTCTCCTTCCCCGACACACCCACACACCCACACACACACACACACACACACGGAGAGCGGTCTCTGTGTTGGTTGTTGCCTGTGGGCCTGTGGTCTTTGAACTGCCTCTTAGACTCCAGTCTGTTCAAATTCGCTGTGAGAGATCCAGCTCTCTGCCTGCCTAAACTACTCCAACTCAAACACACTCAAAGAGAGAAGAAACACACGCACAGGCAAAAGGCAGACAGACAAACACACACACTCACACGTAAATAGAGGGGAACACACAGCTTCAGCCTGCACAAGTTATGTAGAAATGAGTTTTGCGTTCTTTCCCGTGTCAAACATCCAACATTTTCAGTTGAAACTTCATTTGGCGGCTCTAAGTGTTTACCCGCTACACACCTGCAGCATCTTTCCATAACTGGTTTAAACAGACTTCAACCAGTGCAAAAAGTGATTAATGAGCCAGTGGGGTCGATGTTTTTCAGGAAATCAAAGTCCAACATTTAAACTGTTAAGCTGAGCTAAAGGCCAAAGTGGCAGCTTAGAAAAAAAACGTGTTTCCTATCAATATATCAATACTGTTAACTAATATTACCTGTTGGTTCATTTACATCTCCAATCTGGTCCGGGAACGCCTTGGGGTCCTGCCGGAGGAGCTGGTGGACAAGGCCGGGGAGAGGACGGCCTGGAGCTCCCTAGTTGGGATGCTGCCCCCGCGACCCGGACCCGGATAAGCGGAGGAAGACGAGACGAGATATATATATATATATATATATATATATATATATATATATATATATATATATATATATATATATATATATATATATATATATATATATATATATATATATATATATATATATATATATATATATGTATAATTCTCCTTTATTTTATTTGGGTTTTGGTCATTTGATGTGTGTGTGTTCTTGTACCATCATAGCCACCAAATATCCTCAAGTTGTTCCTGCTTCCAGTCCTTACTTAAGTAATAAATCTTGTTTATTCTTTTCTTTCCTCGGTAGTTTTATATGAGTGTCCTGCTACAAGGTATTTATTTTCACACCCACATCCTAAATACTCAGATTATGACCCCAAAATAAACAAAAACAGAGTTGCTTCTGCAGGGCAGATTATTTAAAAACTGGCCAAATCACTGTGATAAAAGCAAAAAGACTTTATGGAAGAAGGTTTTTCACAACTTCAGGTAGGGCTGGGCTATAAATATTTATAAAAGTTAAAAGTTTTTCCCATGTTAATAAATTCAATAATAAAAAAAAAAGAAAATTTGTGCAGGCGGGTGACTTTCATGTCCCTTCAGGAAGCTGGACCACCTTAAGTCACGTGAAAACGTCACTCAAAGTGATAAATGTGACAGCCCCATCGCTTGTTTCTGGGCATACCCGTAGTTATCGTCCATTTATCATAATCGAGGTGAAATCCTCAATATATCTGAGACTGATTTTAGGCCAAATCGCCCAGCCCAATGTATGAGTATCTGCTCAACAAACCAGTCTTTGACCTTTATACATTTTTAATAGCTCAGCATTATAAAAATAACTTTGAATGCAGTTAGGACTGATATTTTATAAAATGATTATTTGACCCTTTGATGTGTTTTCCTACAACCTTCACAAACATAAACAAGACAAGTCTGCAGTTTGGGTCCTGCAGTGATGACAAGTGGATCTTGAGCGACCAGGAGAAACATTTTGAGGCTCTTAGAAATATAAATTGTTGTAAACGGTTAAAGAGCAAGCCACCCCCTAGCAGAGTCTTAAGCCTGGGGCAAACCGGCGGCACTCGCGCCGTCATTTTAAACAGAAGCCATTACAGTTATTGTGAGTGGGCACACGAGGAGCGCCGCGGCTGTTTACAACTTTGTGGAGTTCTTTACAACAGACATATGACACAGAACGGCTTTACAGCACAAACCCAACCGCAGTTTTGATAACTTTATAGTACTATTGATCTTAAAATATTCTAATAAATAGATAAATAAATAAATTACCCATTTTTTATGAATTAGTGTCTCACAAAACACAACGGCAAGTCTGATCATGCGTAAACAATAGAGTCACTTCCCTTTTTTTGTTCTCAAGTCCCACGTGATGTTGTAACTGTTGCGCGACTCTCCGAGAAGCGCTCAGCGGCACGGTGCGTCCTGTGTGACCACTTGACTTCTCAAAATCTCGGTTTAACGTGGCGTGTCCGCCTGCGCCTCCAGTGTGCCCAAGGCATTACTCAGCTCCCACTTCCTGTTTGAAATACGCAACAAATGCTGTTTCCTGGCAGACCGAGACGGCGGAGCCACAAACAAGTACACAAACACACAGGCTCACAACAACGTGATGACATCATAATGCACCAGCTACTGTCATTGTCTGCCTCAGCCAAAAGCGATGGCAGATTTAAATTCAAATGCAGTGCAGAGTTTTTAACTGAAGAGGGCGCAACACTGACAGTTTTAGGCAGAATATTTAAATTTGAACTAAGATGCACTAATTTTGCATGATTAGACACGCATTTATATAGTTTATCAGCAAAAAAAAGTTGATTTGGGCATGACTTTCTCTGTACTACTACTTGTAATGAATAATGAAAATACAGATTTTCAAGGTATTTAAAGGTTTTTTTTTTTTTTTAACCAAAATCGGTACACTTAAAGCTGCTTTCCGGAGTTTTCGTCTTTGAGAAATTATGTATGATTTGTCAGAAATCCATAAAAGTGATTATCTTTTCATGTACTGTGATATAATATATGCAATACGTCTTTTTTTTTGTTAACCACGCCCCCTGCCCGGCAGAGCCCCGTGCAATAGGAAACTGAGCGCCGACCAGAACTAACCAATAGCGTTAGACTACTGCTTAGATGCTTCAAATTTAAGGAATACCTCGGCTGATGCAGAGTTGATGAACTTTTCACAGACAAGAAAGCCTCTAAATTTTAGAGTCTAAAATATAAATATATGAAAACACAACATGACATGAGTATAAAACAACGTGCTTTAGCTCAGTTTGTCAGCTATAGAAGCACATTTATAAACAGAAACGTGAAGTCGTGATCTTAAAAAAACAAAGGAACAGCGTTTTTGTGTGATATGCTTGTCAGCCACTAGATGGTGCCATTGGATAAGAGAAATACTCTGGAAAGAAGCTTTAAAGCTGATTTCCAGAGTTTTCTACTTTCAGAAATGATGTATGGTTTTTCAGAAATCCGTAAAAGTGATTATCTCATCATGCACTGTGATAAAATGTAAGCAATACATCCTTTTTTTGTTGTTGTTGTTAAGCACACCCCCTGCCCCGCAGAGCTCCGTGCATTAGGAAACTGAGCGTCGACCAGAACTAACCAATAGTGTTAGACTACCGCTTACGTGCTTCAAATGTATGTTTATGTATTTAGCAGACGCTTTTGTCCAAGGTGACTTACAAGTGATAATCGACATGTTGCCCTTGAGGCTATTAACAACAATAACAACAACAACAACAACAAAAACCAATTTCCAGTCAGTCGTAGGTGGCAGTGAGGCAGCATGATGAATCATGGAGAGGAGGGAACAAGGAGTGGACAGTCGAGAGGGGTGACGGGTGCAGGGATGGTGCTAGTTTAGAAGATGTTCTCTGAAGAGCAGGGTCTTCAGGAGTTTCTTGAAAGTCGAAAAGGAAGCCCCTGTTCTGGTAGTGCTTGGAAGGTCATTCCACATTTGTGGAACGATGCATGAGAAGAAGTCTGGATTGTCCTGAGCGTGGTGTAGGCACTGCTAGCCGACAATCCTGTGATGACCGGAGCGGCCGGGCCGAGACGTAAGCCTTTGCAAGAGGATTCAGGTAGATGGGACCCATACCTTCTCGGACTTTGCATGCTAGTGTTAGCAATTTGAATTTGATGCGTGCTGCTAGCGGTAGCCAGTGGAGCACAATGAACAGAGGAGTGACGTGTGCTCTTTTTGGCTGATTGAAGACCAGACGCACCGCTGCATTCTGGACCATTAGAAGAGGTCTCACAGTGCAGGCTGGAAGACCAGTTAGAAGGGCGTTGCAGTAATCGAGGCGGGAGATGACAGTAGATTGCACCAGGAGCTGGGTGGCATGTTGTGTTAGGTATGGTCTGATCTTTCGTATGTTATACAGCGCAAAGCGGCATGAACGAGCAACAGAGGCAACATGATCTTGTTGCGAGTCCCCACATGCCAAAGACAGTGGCAAGTACGGGGTCAAAAGGTGAGCCACACTGGACTGTCTTGTGCGAGCAAAATCAGCCAGCCGACAGGAGTTGGGCTGCAGGTCAAAAAACTGTGGTCAGAAACAAGGGTCACACAAGGGTCACAGGGACAAGAGGACAGAACTGGGCGAAAGGTCAGGTTGGCTGGCCCCACCCCTGGATCCACCCCTGGCTTGGAAAGATGGTATTGGAGGAGAACAGAGTGAAGACAAGCCCATCAGATCCAGAAGCCCTCTCAGACACATTGGAGAGAAACTGAAGAATGCTGCAAAAGATGATGTAATGACCTGTGTTAAGAAGAATGCTGCATGTAGTGAAAATGACACCAAATGTTTTGTGTTGAGCTACAAAGTGTGTATCTGGTAAATGACCCCATGACCTTAAGCTGGCCCAGGAAGGGTATATAAGAACAGCTCTGAACAGCAGAAGCAGAGTTTGAGAGAGAGCTGGGGCAGGCGACAAGAAGAGACAGAGCAGATTTGGAGGGGTCATCCCCCGTCCAAACCTGGATGGGGGTTGACAGAAGAGACTCTTGAGAGAGAGAGAGAAAGCTGTTTTGGGGAGATTCTGAGAAGACAAGAGCTGGTGTAAACTAACTCTTATTTAATCATTTTGAACTAATTCCTCCTTGGGGGATAGCAGTTGTTTTTTATTTACCCATTTTTGTATTTTTGATTTTGTAATAAACCTTTTTTGAAAAAGAAACATAATCCTGATTCTTTCAGGTTTTCTCTAAAACTTCACGGTTGGGGGCCCTGACCATTAATTGCACAGAGGTAAGCACATTAATTATGGGTTCTTGAATTATCAGGACTTACTTTACGGTTTGTGACAGATTAATATAAAGAAACCTTAAGATAACGGGATTGCTTAAAAAGAAGTGAGTTACTACAGAAGGAAAAGTCTTACTTATTTCACCTTTAAAATAAAAGATATGATTCTTACTTAGGACGCCCAACCCAGGGTCTAATACTATAATACTCACCGACATCCCCATCGAACCCTGATGGATGCAGTCTCATAAGTTCTAACGGAACTGGGTTTTAACGGAACCGACAAATGGGACGGGCACGCGACAATCTTTAAAGGTTTAAATTTAAGGAATACCTCGGCTGATGCAGAGTTGATGAACTTTTCACGGACAAGAAAGTCTTTAAAAATATAAATATATGAAAACAAAACATGACATGAGAATAATACTTGTAAAACAACGTGTTTTAGCTGTTTGTCGGCTACAGAAGCACATTTACAAACAAGAAACGTGAAGTAGCGATCTTAAAAAACAGAGTGACAGACTTTTTGTGTGATATGCTTGTCAGCCACTAGATGGTGCCATCGGATAAGAGAAACACTGCGGAAAGAGACTTTAAGTAACAAAACTTGCAATTAAACTCATGCAGACGACATTAGACAGATGATAAAGATGACAATAAAAAACAACTAGTATTTTTAAATACAGTTGACAGAAATGCAGTTTCAAAGAGCCTAAATAATGTAAAATCACATTTTTTGAGCTTTTGATCATGATCATGATTATTTCTTCATCAAGCACCCCCCCACTGGTATGCATGACAGACCTGGCCATTGGTAATTGCTCTGTGGGCAAGTTTGGTGGCCAGGCACTGGGAAATGTCCTGGTGGTCCCAATGGCCAGTTGACCGCTGCCTGTGTGCGTTTCCAAGCGTTTCTTCTTCTTCTTCTTCTTCTTCTTCTTCTTCTTCTTCTTCTTCTTCTTCTTCTTCTTCTTCTTCTTCTTCGTCTTCTTCTTCTTCTTCTTCTTCTTCTTCTTCTTCTTCTTCTTCTTCTTCTTCTTCTTCTTCTTCTTCTTCTTCTTCATCACCTCTACCCACCTCCAACTGAACTGGAGAAGCTTGTCGCTGGCTATATGGTGGAGGAGATGCTGCCGATTTCCTCTGTAGATTCGGAACCATTTCAACTAAAAGTGTTGTCAAGCTGCCGTAGAGAAAGTCATTTTCAGGATATCTTGAGAGAGAATACGACACAATGAACTCCAATTAAAAGATTTGTTTCCACCACTGCTGCTGGACGGTGAATAATAAGTTTAATAAAATGTTAGAGACTGTTTCATATGATTGAATTTTAGTACCGTTTATATGTATAGTGTAATCAAGTAGTGTATCGTGTTTTTGAAAAGTAATTAAATAACAAAGTAACTAAGAATTTTTCTAAATAAGAAATCGGTAAAGTAACAGGATTACTTTTTGGGAGACGTAATCAGTAATAATTATTTAATTACTTTTTCCAAGTAACTTGACCAACACTGTTTCTGACTATTTGACTGTAGAATTCTTACTTATTGCACTTTTAAGTGTTGGTTTAAGGGCCTAATCTGTAACGTGCATAATCTATAATGGGGCAGCAGTATCTCAGGAGGTTGAGCGGGTTGCCTCATGATCGGAGGGTCATGGGTTCGATTCCAGCTCCCGCCATGGGTATTCTGCTGTTGTGTCCTTGGGCAAGACACTTCACCCAACTTGCCTGTGTTGGTAGTGGTCAGAGGGGCCAACAGCGCCAAATGGCAGCCTCGCCTCTGTCAGACCTCCCCAGGGCGGCTGTGCCTACAAAGTAGCTTACCATCACTGGCAGTGTAGGAATGTGAGAGTGCATGAAAGCGTCTTTGAGTGTCCTAAACAAGCGCTATATAAGTTTGATGTATTATTATTATTATTATTGTTGTTGTTGTTATTATTATTGTTATTATTATTATTATTGTTATTATTATTATTATATTAGCCTGGTTTTCAGACTACATTTCAGCATTAATGTGTCTGACAGTAATAACTTTGTGTTGTCAGGTTGATCTCTGCATCAGGAGTCAAAGTTAAACAACCCATGGTGGAGGGAACCAGCTGCATTAATGCCACAATGCAGATTATTGTGCAGCGACATGCTGAGGTTGTTGTTTCTGAAATGGAAAATGGCACTATTGAGCTGTTGGATTGGCTAGTACAGCACAAAACCATTAACGGCTTTCTGTAGGCCACATGAAGACATCTTTACCTGGTGTGTCAACAGCTACTTATGCTGATGAAAGCTGCACTTTTGCTCAAAGAACTTAATACAAAGTGAATATTACAATAGGTGATGGTACTCGATTCTTTTGGTCAACATATAAAAGGCTGTAATACTTTACTGTCACTGTGTTGCACGGCAGATAATTTCCCTTTTTCTTGCACGAGCATCTGGCATCCTCACACTTTGATCCAGACTCCTTCACGCCGTGAAACGAGAGATGATGTGACTTCGCTGTTGTACGCAGTCAGCGTCTGAGCTTTAAAGACGTGCTTCCGAACTGAGAAACCTGTCCTGTTCACTTTCTCCTGAAAACTAATTTACCAGCTCTGCCTCTCATGTCGGTGACACCCTTATACCACAGCGACGGAGCTGCTGACTTCTGCAGGGGGCGAGGTGTGCATATCCTGTGTTTGTGGGTTTTTTAGAGCGAGACTGAGATGATGCGTGGGTGTTTGAAGGCTGAGAGGAAACATTCTCCTGCTCTCTCCTCCCATTAAACGTATTTGTACATTTCATCTGCAATAAAACCAGCAAATCGGTCTCATCCACTTCTCTTCAGAGGGCCCTTTGAAGTCTTCTTGGCAAATGACCTCCTACTTTCACCACCAGCTGCAACCCCCCATACTTTCCCTCTAGTGCAATATTTATCCCACTTCACCATTTATTTTAAAGTTTTTCTTTTTTTTAGGAAAAACCTTGAAATTTTCATCAAACACATTCTAATCAGACACTCTTCAGGTCAGCTAATGAGTTGGCAGGAGTGGAGCCCTCGCTGGGCGGTTCTCTTCAAAGGGCCAGCTCATTAGCGTTAGCAGCTCTGATTACGATACTTTCACATGTTCCTCTCACACACTCGCTCTTTCGTTGACTCTGCTGCCTTTTCACGTACACACATGCACGCACGCACACGTGCACAGATAGAGCTGTCATTAGAGCAGTTAGCATGATTAGCGTCATCAGCAGCCAAGGTCAGTGTTTGAAGCCAGTCGGGCAACCTCCTCCTTCCTTCAACCAGCCTTTCAAAACGTCTCTGGGCTACTTTAACAACTCTAAAGTTATATTTCTACAATTAGACTAGAGGAGAGAAAAAAGTCAAAGGAATAATGGGAATGAGGTTGAGGAATCGTTGGATAAGAAAGAAAAGAGAAACTGAGAAAGGCAGCAATTTGAAATTAGAGTTTGTCCTTTATGCCCTTTAGCTTTCCAGGTTTTGTTCTCCCAGCATTCCATGCAGGTAAAGAGATGAATTAGTCAAATGATTTTCCACAACTCCACAGAGAATTAATTAAAAAGGAAAGCGTCACCACTTTTTGGAGTATTCAGCTCTCCATTAGCCTTGAGAAAATACCTCTTCATGGTCATTGGCTCCTTTTTGTGGAAGTTTATTGGCAGCTGGAAACATCATACTATCACTGAACGACTGATTTGTGTCAAATACAAAACTATTTTAACAAATAAGAGACATACAATAATATTAGGATGTAACACAACAAATTTTAGAGAACATGAAGTACAATTTATAAAACAACCAAAAACTGGAAAAGCTAAAAAAAAGTTTATTTCAAAATGAAAATAGCTTGAGCTTTCACTGAGAAACCCTTTTTTACTCGCGATTTTAAAATGTGATCAGCCCCTCTGAGTTTAACAGGCAGGCTGAGTGTTTTTGAGTTCTTTAACGCAGTTACGTTCTATAATATCTATAGTGTCAAAGATTTTCTAACTGAAGGATTCTGACTATCTAGAATGAACATTTGAGATATTCAGTAAGAATATTCAGTAAGAATGTTCTTACGGATGGTTCTCTTCAAAGGTAATTTCTACTAGAAACAATAGAATTATACATAGCCAGTCTGCCTAATGAAGGTTTTAGAGATTCAGATACCTCAAACCCAGCTGTTATTATGGATAACCTTCATTTCTATGGATGTGTATTGTTGAAATGATGGCGATACGATACATATCATGATACAGGGGAGACAAAGCAACATATCACCATATATTGCGATACATTCAAACAGATGATATTGTCATGATTCATGAGCCGAGGTGAGTGCTCCTCCTCATTAAACCATTGTTGAGGCTCTCTTCCACAGGTGAGAAGCTGAGGGGACACCAGCTGTGTTGGATTCGCAATCAGAGGCTCTGGTTTGAAATGAGGATGGAGACACCACGCAACGTCGGATGATTGCTACAGTTTTAGTTAGCTCCCTGCCACTCGTATTCGCTTGTTTGCTCGTTTGTATCTTCGTGATTGGATTATTTGGATCTCTGACCATGAACCGTTTTCTGGATTATGACTTTGGTCTCGCCTCTGAACCCCTGTCTGCTTTGCTCCATTTAGGAACCACCATCTCATCCCTCACCTACGCCGCTAGAACCCCGGATCTTCAAGACCACGTCCCATCCTCCTCCACGGCTCCTGCCCTTCTCCTAACCCTCCTCTCTCTACTGGACCCCCGTCCTCGCTCACCTCGGCTCACCGCCTGCCCCGCTGTTCGCAGAACTTGGACTTTGGACTAACGCCTTACGGCACCTTTCTCACTGGGCTTTCAAGTGCACCTTTAGTTCCCGTTTTTGTAATAAAAGACTTTTATTTTTACTTACCCCAAGTGTCGTGTTGATTCTGCATGTCTTGGGTTAGACTCCTCCCGCAAGTCATGACAGAATCATCCGGCCAAAACACTAGTCCAACGGAATCAGCACTGGCCGACCTGGGTCCCCGGATGTCCCAGCAGGAACAGACACTTCCTGTACTCATGGAAATACTGGCAGTCGCTAATCAGTGTTACCAGCAGTTGGAGGCGTTGGTCCAACAACTCCACGACCAATTATTGCCTCCAGCTCAGGTCCCGGAACCAACGTCACTCGCCCCGAGAACGGCGGCACAGCCCGAACTGGAAGATCTTGGTCCTACGGAAGTCACCCACTTCCGTCTAGCTACTCCTCCGCCATGTCCTACCTTCTCTGGTGAGTTCGAGGACTGTTATGGTTTTTTGTTACAGTGCCGCCTGGCTTTTGAACGCTCCCCACGCGCCTTTTATACAGACTCTGCTAAGATTTCTTTTGTTGTTGGACTGTTGAGAGGCAAGGCTCTTAGATGGGCTGCGGCTAAGAGTTGCAATGCCGAGGTTTTATCAGGTCCCTATGCAGAATTTTTTGATGATTTTAAACTGACATTCTGCAGTTCTGAGACCATCACGGGCATTCATAAGAGACTGTTACACCTCTCCCAGGGACGATGAACGGTGGCGCATATGGCACTAGAATTCAGGACTTTGGTGGCCATGACAACCTGGAATAATGACGCCTTAAAAGCTGCTTTTATTGAAGCCCTGAGTGACAAGGTGAAGAATCAGTTGGCTCTGTGTCCCGAGCCACCCACCCTGGAGGGTTTAATAACCCTCTCCATCTCCATTGACAAGAGACATCGGGAGCTTCAGCGGACTTCTTTGATGGATCCTTCTTCACCTCCCATACACCGACAGCACATTCCAAGATCTCCTCCTCCTTCAGAGCCTTCAGAGGAACCTATGCAGCTGGGAAGGACTCACCTCACCCAGGAGGAACGACGTCATTGCATCAGCAAGGGCCTCCGCCTATACTGTGGACAGCCAGGACACTATGTCGAGACGTGCCCAGTGTTGTAAAAAGGCAGAGCCCACCAGTAGAACTGGGAGTTCTGGTGGGTAGCAACACAGCAAGCACAACCTCCCAGTTCACCCTCGCCTGTTCAGATATGTGGGATGGTCGACGCCACCAGGTCACGGCTCTTGTGGACTCGGGGTGTGAGCAATCACTTATTGACCCCCGATTACTCTGTGACTGGGGAATTCCTACCGTTCCTCTCCCTGAACCCATGCCTGTTTCCTCACTCAACGGGAGAACGTTATCCACCATCACCCACAGGGCTACGCCGCTCCAGCTCCAAGCCTCAGGTAACCACATTGAGACGATCTCACTCTTTGTGTTCCCATCTCCTCAGAATCCGGTGGTGTTAGGGCATTCATGGCTTGCACAACACAACCCGCACCTGGATTGGCGAGCCAACAGAGTCGAGGCCTGGAGCCCGACGTGCTACCAGAAGTGCCTCAGCTCAGCACATCCAGTTCCTAAGGAGCCCGACATGACCCCTGTTGAGCCTCCTGACCTCTCCCAGGTACCTTCAGTCTACCATGATCTACAACAGGTTTTTAGCAAGGACCGGGCAGCCATGCTACCCCCTCACCGCCCCTTCGACTGTGGTATCGACCTGCTACCCAGCGCCCTGCCGCCTCTACAGTCTCTCTAAACCAGAGAGGGGCAGCATGGAGACATACATCACGGAGGCCTCGGCCAACGGAACCATCAAACCCTCAACAACTCCCATGGGCGCCGGCTTCTTCTTCGTCGCCAAGAAGGATGGGTCTCTCCGCCCCTGCATCGATTATCGGGGGCTCAACCAGATCACAATCAAAGACAAGTACCCTCTCCCACTACTGTCTTCCACGTTCGAGCCCAGCCAGGATGCAACTGTCTTCACCCGATTGGATCTTCGGAACACCTACTATCTGGTTAGGGTCCGCCAAGGGGACGAATGGAAGACAGCCTTCAAGACAACGCTGGGGCATTACAAATATTTAGTGATGCCTTTCAGACTCACCAATGCCTCGGCTGTGTTCCAAAGACTGGTCAACTCAGTACTAGGTGACTATATCAATGACTTTGTAACCGTCTACCTAGACGACATTCTGAGTTTTTTCCAGGTCAGTCACCCAACACCAGAAGCACGTCAGAGCCGTGCTTCAACGCCTTCTGGAGAATAGACTGTATGTAAAGGCTGAGAAATTCGAGTTCCATGTCCCTGTTGTCAAGTTTTTAGGTTTTGTTCTGGAGAGTGGGCAGTTAAAGGCAGACCCCGACAAGGTTCAGGGGGTTGCAGATTGGCCCACACCTACAACCCGGAAGTAGTTGCAACGATTCCTGGGATTTGCAAACTTTTATCGGCGGTTCATCCGTAATTATAGCCAGACTGCCGCTCCACTAACACGCTTCACGCCTGTCGCTAAACCTTTCTCTTGGTCTCCAGAAGATGAGGCAGCGTTCTGAGCCCTCAAGAGGAAGTTCACGGAGGCTCCAGTCCTCATCAGACCAGACCCAAAGCAGCAGTTCACCCTGGAAGTGGACGCTTCCGACACTGGGGTTGGAGCCGTCCAGTCACAGGTATCCCCCTTGGACCATAGACTCCATCCCTGCGCCTTCTTTTCTCGATGATTTACACCAACGGAGAGCAGGTACAATGTGGGGGATCGGGAGTTTCTGGCAGTGAAGCTGGCCCTCGAAGAATGGAGGCACTGGCTGGAGGGGGCGGAACACCCATTTGTTATCTGGACTGACCATAATAACTTGATTTACCTCAAAGAGGCTTAGAGACTAAACCCACGCCAATACCGCTGGTCGCTGTTTTTCTCTCGGTTTAGGTTTGTAATCTCTTATCGGCCAGGATCCAAGAATACAAAGCCTGACGCGCTGTCCCGCCAACACTCTCCTGAGGACGAGCCCGGCCCTGCCACCATCCTGCCTCAATCCTGCGTAGTGGCAGGACATACCTGGAGGATCAGAGACCAGGTTCTGGAAGCCCTCAAGGTCGGAAGCTCTCAAGGTCGACCCCGGTCCAGGTAACGGTCCTCCAAATACACATTTTTTCCCCAGGCCCTACGAGGAAAGGTCATTCATTGGGCTCATTCTGGGAGGTTCACCAATCACCCTGGTGTGGGACGGACTCTGGCGTTAGTAAAGCACTCCTTCTGGTGGCCTTCAATCTACAGAGACGTAAAAGAGTATGTCTCGGCATGCCATGTTTGTGCCCAACAAAAAGGTAACAACCAATCACCTGCCGGATTACTATGTCCCCTTCCCTTTCCGTCTCGCCCTTGGTCACACATCGCCTTGGACTTTGTTTGTGGTTTGCCTGTTTCTCGTGGGTTCAACACAATTCTAACCATAGTTGACAGGTTCTCCAAGCCCTGCCACCTAGTTCCCCTAAAGGCTCTTCCGTCATCTACTATCACTACCCAGCTCCTGATAAAGCATGTGCTCCGTCTTCATGGGATCCCCAAGGAGATCCTCTCAGACCGCGGCCCCCAGTTTGTTTCCAGGGTCTGGAAGGAATTTGCCACCGTCCTGGGGGCCTGTGTGTCGTTGACCTCAGGTTTCCACCCGTAGACCAACGGACAATGCGAGCACATGAATCAGGAGCTGGGCGCCATGGTACTCTGTGTGTGCATCACCATCCCTGCCTCCTGGAGCGACCATCTTTTCTGGGTGGAACATGCCCACGACAGCCTCGTGTCCTCAGCTACAGGTCAGTCCCCCTTCGAGGTCTCCCGTGGTTACCAACCCTCATTGATTCCCCTCCAGTCTAACCCAGCCGTCACCACGCCACAGTATCTCCACCGGGCTCATCATGCCTGGGCCGCCACTAGGGCCGCTCTTCAGCGTACTGCTGAGAAAAACCAGAAGTTGGCAGACTGGCATTGTCACCCGGCACCTGTCTACACTCGTGGACAGACGGCCTGGCTATTAGGGCTGCAACAACGAATCGATAAATTCGATGAAAATCGATTACTAAAAGCGTTGGCAACGAATTGCGTCATCGATTCGTTGTGTTGCGCACCTCTTCCAAAAGCCCCCTCCCCTCCCGCCCGCCATTGCGCGCAGACCGGTGGAGAGCCGGCAGGTGTTTGTAAAAGAGGAACATGGCAGAAGCAGCGAGACCCCAAAAAAAGTAAAAACTTCTAAAGTTTGGGAGCATTTTCTGTTAAATCAGGCGAAGACATGCAACGTTTGTAGGTCAGACTTAGCATGGCACGGGGATACTACGGTGATGATGCAGCGTCTTAAACGCAAGCATGTCAGAATCATCAGCGAGGAAGGAGAGAGCTCTGTGTCCGGGTAAGTTAAAAACTTTTCAAAAGTGATTTACCCAAGCCCCGGATTATTACACAGGCTAGACATGCCCTAAGCTCGTTAAAAAAGTCTATAAAATTGTAAGCGCGACGCTATTAGATAGGCGGGGCGGGGGGGGGACTCGCGCCGCTGTGAACCGGTTCCGCCGTCACATTCCCGCAGAAACTGGTTGATCACACCGGGGCCAGACTACTAACATGTGGCTTTACAACCACAATGTCCTCAGAAGCGGAAACGCTTTTAAAAGGGAGGGAGGAGTCCTAACTGTTGCTGTAGGTGTGTTGTGTGAGAGTGCAGTTATATACTGGTTAATATATTTTTGGGTTCAGTTGCTTTCATGTGGCCTAATGTGAGTCTATTTGGGATCATTGGAATGATCAGCAGCATTTCTTGATGTGACTTTATGGCAGTTGCCCAGGGCATCATCACAAGGAGGATGGCATTCATTGACTTTTGTTTTATTTGGTATTTTTCAGTCATTTGTGGAAATAGTGATCAATATTGATTAATTCACAGCCTATGTTTAATTACATTTAAAAATTACTTGTTTGACATCCCCAATTATAATAAATGTCTACAGATGAGATCAAACAAAACAGATGAGAATTGCCCTTAAAGAGCAAGTAACCCCCAAATAAACTTTTTTTTGCTGATAAACTAAATAAACGAGTGTCTAATCGTGCTGCAGACACGTGTCGTCAATAATTTGGCACTTCAGTGCATCTTAGTTAAAATTTAAATATTCTGCCTAAAACTGGCAGTGTTGTGCCGTTGTCAGGTAAAAACTCTGCACTGTATTTTAATTTAAATCTGCCACCGGTATTGGCTAAGAAGTATGCTATGATGTAAACTGGTACATTATGATGTCACAATGCTGTCGTGAGCCTGAGTGTGTGTGTATTTGTTAGCGGCTCCACCCTCTCGATCTGCCAGGCAACAGCATGTGTTGCATTTTTCAAACATGAAGCGGGAGTGGAGTTAGACTCTGGTAGGGGTTGAATTGCTCTTTAAGCTGTTTAATTGGACCAAGCATTTTAGGTCACAGATAGGTGTAGCTTAGGGTCTCTGTCTATACACCTTATAAGACAATTTAGGTGATGGCATGTTGTTTTTCTGCTATTGAACTGTTTTCTAATAATGTTGTGTTTAATAAAGTGAAGGAAGGAGAAAAATAACGTTTCCCTAGCAGTTTTTAAAAATGTCCCTATGTAATCCGATTAATCGATTAATCGTGTCGAGACCCCATCCGATTAATTGATTATCCAAATAATCGTTTGTTGCAGCCCTACTGGCTGTCATCCAAGGATGTGCCCCTCAAGCCACGTCTAGGAAGTTCGTGCCTAGGTTCCTTGGCCCTTTTGGGGTTGCAGCTGTTCCCAGTCCTGTGACCGTCCGCCTTGACCTCCCGCGGTCCCTCAGGATTCATCCCACGTTCCATGTGTCCTTGGTCAAGCCCGTGGTCACCAGCTCTCTGTGTCCGACCCCGGCCCCACCTCTGCCTGCCCGGCTCTACAAGGGGGGCCTGGTCTACGAGGTTCGATGCATCCTCGACTAACGTCCCCAGGGACGTGGGGTGCAATATCTGGTGGACTGGGAGGGGTATGGCCCGGAGGAACGTTCATGGATTCCTCAATCGTTCATCGAAGACCCCTCCCTCATCGCCGACTTCGAAGCCTCCAGGTCTGCTGCTAGGGCGCCGGGTGGTGCCTGTTGAGGGGGGTGGGGGGGTGGGGGGGTCATGATTCACGAGCTGAGGTGAGTGCTCCTCCTCATTAAACCATCTTTGAGGCTCTCTTCCACAGGTGAGAAGCGGAGGGGACACCATCTGTGCTGGATTCACAATCAGAGACTGGTATAAAAGGACGATGGAGACATCACTCGACGCCGGATGATTGCTACAGTTTTGGTTAGCTCCCTGCCACTCGTATTCTCTTGTTCGCTCGTTTGTATCTTCATGATTGGATTATTTGGATCTCTGACCTTGGACCGTTTTCTGGATTATGACTTTGGACTCGCCTCTGAACCCCTGTCTGCTCTGCTCCATTTAGGAACCACTATCTCATCCCTCACCTCCGCCGCAGGAACCCTGGATTTTCAGGACCACGTCCCATTCTCCTCCACGGCTCCTGCCTTTCTCCTCTCTGCTTCCTCACCCTCCTCGCTCTACTGGACCCCCGTCCTCGCTCACCTCGGCTCACCGCCTGCACCGCTGTTCGCGGAACTTGAACTCTGGACTAATGCCTTACGGTACCTTTCTCACTGGGCTTTCAAGTGCACCTTCCCGTTTTTGTAATAAAAGACTTTATTTTTACTTACCCCAAGTGTTGTGCTGATTCTGCATGTCTTGGGTTAGACTCCTCCAGCAAGTCATGACAGATATTAGCGATTTTTTAGACTGAATCTATTGTAGGAAAATTAAATAAACAGTCCAAACTGATAGTTAACATGTTTAACATGAGGTATCTGAAGCATAATAAAGGGATTTACATTTCAGTGGTGGAAACTAAACCCATTGCACACTGCTGCCAACTAGTGGCCGGCATTTGAATTGCACCAAAAGAAAAGAAAATACACAAACGTTTCCATGTCAATTCTTCAAAAAATTCAATATACAGCTTTTGAATATTGATGTAATATCGCAGGAAAAATATCGATATTTTCTTACATTCCTAATCATTTCTATAATAACAACAGAGCAGTTTGTAATTAGTACTAGGATAAATTAAATGATTGCTATTTAAAATAGGAATTACAGAGGGGTCCAATTGTTGATTAAATGTTAAAACAGCTTGCCACAGTCCTGCAACTAAGGGGAAAGTAAATCATTAGATGACTCCGTCACCTAAAAAAACAGTTACACTGTTACTCCCAACACTGGTCATTTGTGGCGCTAAAATACGGACACAAACAGAGTCCGTGGTAGCGTTGTGTTGCTGTTAGCCAATTAGAGGTGAGATCTCTGAAAAATCAAGTAATAAGTCTCCAAATCCTGCCATCATCTGCTCCCCTCTCCCCTAACCAACTTCTGCTTCCTGAAACAGGAACGCCAGAACGTTTTTTTCCATGAAGATCAACTCACAAGACATTAATTTATATTGGAGACCATTGGAAAAAAAAACCTGGTCACCTTGGTCTTTAAATGCATTTAAAATGTAATATTGCTGTTTGTGAGGGTTGATTAGTGCGGAACAACTGAATTATTCTCCTCCCAGAATTCCTTGGACAGATTTTTCCCAGATCTGATCCTACTTCTGTTGATAGATGATTACTGCCTGAATCTGCTGATAAAGTTCAAAATCAGCCCTACTTAGTGATGCCTAGCTTTTATTGGTGTATTCTAGGTAAGTGAGCTCTCATTGGAAATGTCTTTCTAACCCACTGCAAAAACTGCTTTCTAAGGAGGTGAGAAATCAAAATTTGACATATTTTTTTCTTATTTTTTGTCTAAAAAGAAAAAAGCCTTCTCAAGAAAAATAGCATTACTTAAAATAAGGTAAATATTCTAAAATATGATCCAAATTTTCATTTTCATGTTTTCAGTATAACAATCTGCCAGTGGGGTAAGATAAATGTGCTTGCTAGGTTTCTTAAAACTAGCAAATAAAAAACATTTAGATTCATTTGTTAATTTTAAGAAATCTCATCAAGCAACTTTTGCTTATTGGCAGAATTTTTTTTACTGAAATCAATGAAATGTGGGTCACATTCCAGAATATTTACCTTATTTTAAATAATGCTGTTTTTCTAGAGAAGAGTTTCTTTTTTTTAGACAAACATTTTTTAACAGTTCTAAAAATGAAACTTTTTAAAACTTTCTTAGCAAACAGTTTTTGCAGTTTGATCGTGCAAAAGCTGATTCCATTTTATTCCCAGAATACGTGGATTAAACATCCCGTTGTTTCCTGCTGCAGAAATCTAAATGAAAGGAACAGAGTGGTGAGAAGATCTCAGATCAGGGTGGTGTTTTCAGACCGCGGTCAAGTGAGCCGCCAGAAACACTCGGTCAGAAACAGGCTCGTTTCCTGTTATCCACTCGTTCCTCTCCCTTGTTCTCTCTGGTCAGAGTGTGACAGAGGCCTCAGGCGTACTAATGACTGGGGTGGGGGGGCTCTATTCCTCTAATGCACTGGTGGTGGACACACTGGATTTAACCCAGACTGACTGTGACTGTGAGTCAGAAACTGTAAATGTGTGTCAGAGCTGAAAACCGGGCAAGAATCAGGGCTACTGTCTCTCTCTCTCTCTCTCTCTCTCTCTCTCTCTCTCTCTCTGTGTGTGTGTGTGTGTGTGTGTGTGTGTGTGTGTGTGTGTGTGTGTGTGTGTGTGTGTGTGTGTGTGTGTGTGTGTGTGTGTGTGTGTGTGCGTGTGCGTGTGTGCACTCCCAGGAAAAGGCAGTTGAAAAGCCCCTCTCCAGTCTATCAGATTAGCTCTATTAGTGGATTATCCGGATTAGCGGGTTAATTGCGGTCTGCTGCTGCGTTGGTGCACAGAGGCTAATGACGGCTAACACTAGCTAATCGCACACACAGCCGTGTTGGCCAGCTACGACCACGTCTGACAACATGGCACACACATCAGGGAAGCCAGCGAGCTCCAGATTCCCATGAGGATTAACGAGACGTTTTTGGACCACACATCTCAGCATCAGTTTAGTTTTCTTTCTCTGGAGAAGTTAACTTTTAATTACACTGATTATATTTATTTTGGACGCGTGTATTTTCATTCCTTTATTTTTAAGATAGAAATGTTTTTCTTTCATGGTGAGCGTTACAGCAAACCAAAGCAGCGACATGTTAGGTTTGAATCCATCAATTTTGCCCAAAAACACAACAAATGAAATCAACACTTCCATTGGTTTAGCTACACTGACCTGCAACGACAATAGTGTGTTTGTCGAGTTGGTGTTATCCAGTCAGTGGTGAGATGTCCAAATATCAGAAAATAAGCCTCTAAATCCTCATTTCTAGTTCCTGTAACTGGTGCACCAGAGCTTTGTTTCCCCAGAGCACGTTTCTTCTACGCCACTGCAAATGCACTGATTAAACGAGTGAACCAAACCTTTAAACGGAGATAATAATTTAGAAAAGTAACAGAAAAATATTCTAAAACTACATCAGGAATGCATTTTAGAAATCACACACGTTATTTTATTAGCTTATAAAAAGATTTAATGCTGTTTATCTGGAATAATTGGTGACTAGATGCAAGAAAATATTTAAAAATTTCAGTCTGGCTCACACAAAATGACCTTTTTGAAATATTAAAGCTCCAAATAAGTTTTCTTTTTGCAGTTTGGGCACAAGGTGCCTTTGTGTTAATGTTTCCAGTTTATTCTCAGATTCTTTTATTTTTGTATCCAGTCAGTCCTGACCCGGTCTCACCAACCCACACAGATGCATTTGGGAAGGATTCCAGATGATTTCTGGACATCTGTGTTGATTCTGCAACATTTTTAAAAGACTGCAATATATTCAAGAAAATGTAAACCTCTTGAAGACATTTAACAACTCCAATGAGACACAGGCGTACCCCTTCATTCCACCAGATGAGAAAGCGTTGTGAAATGACTTTGAACCAAAACCAAACTTTATTTATAAAGCACTTTTCATCCACAAGAAGCAACACAAAGTGCTTAACAGATTAAAATGACCCATATAACCCACATTCCCTCCCTTTCCCACACTTAAAACAATTATGACAATTTCACCCCCAATCCACAAGCCATTCCCAGGCACACACACACACACACACACACACACACACACACACACACACACACACACACACACACACACACTCACACTCGTACACATTAAAAGACCACAGTAAACTCTAGGCTGAGATCACATTGGACAGGTAATGAAAGGGAGCCATCTGCCTCGACAGCAGCAAATCGACGGCAGCAGCCCAAGACACCAATCCAGGGTGCCCTGGGAGGGAGGGTGGCAACCTCCACCACCACCTGGGCACTACCGTAGGAGCGCCCCAGCCACCGCCACCGACCACCGGTCCCGAGGCAGAGGGCTCCACAGAGGAAACACCGGAAGGATTAAAATATGTAACATGTAAAATAACAAAAGCTGATATGTAAAATATGTAAAATGTATGATGTAAAATATCCAATAAAATGTGATTATAGAAATAAAAAAACACAAATGTGCAACACAACAGTAATTAAAAATAAGTAAAACAAGCAATGCAATAAATAGCAATCAGTTAAAAGCTAAACTAAAAAGGTGGGTATTGAGCCTGATCTTAAAAACATGACCGTTCTCTGCGGCCCTCCGGCAGCCCGTTCCAGAGGCGAGGGCCGTAATAACTAAAACGTACTTCGCAGCAATTAGCCGCCACAACAGTCGACGTGTTCCCTTCCACCGGCAGTGCAACACCTCAGACACGCCCCCGAAGTGAAAGGATGCTATCGTTACTTTTTAAACGCTACACTTCCTAAACATGTCAAACTTTGCACCGGCCAGACAGGAAGTCAAACACAAAGGCAATGTAAAAATACCCGGAAATTTTCAAATTAAAAGTCACATTCAGATAAACATGCGCCATTTCCTGTTAAACCCCCTGCAGCTGATGTAAACAACAGATAATAAGCCACAGACCTTTTTGGGTACATGAAGCCACTTTTCTCCTTACAAGGAACTTCCGAAACCATGCGTGGTGTTACAATTCTCCCGTGATTTGGTGACTTTGGGGAACACTTTTGCTGCTTCTTCACATCTGAAACGCTCCCGGATGGGTTGTGGGTTGAACTGTGGTATTAAGTTACACGCCGCTTTCACGTCCGGGGCAAGGAAGAGCTTAAATGTTTGTGTTTTCTAATATTTCTGTGTTGCACCCTGAATTGACCTTTGAATCACATCTAAAGCTAAAATCCTGACCTCTTCTTTAATTATCCCACTAATGAAGCAAACATTTGGTGCAAACACCAAATCAAAACTTGCATGAAGATGAAAAGGAAACATCACCACACTAGTGTCCCATTCCCTCGTCCACGGTTTGTTTCTAAGTGAACATGATTTGCAGCGTTTTAGCACAATTGGTGTTTTTAAAAAAGATGTCAGGACACATTTGTGTAGACATCTAAGCAGGTTAATTAAACAATGACAGACTAACCCTAATTCTGCTTAAGTCATGGATCGTGTGTCAACACCTGGGGCAGATGTGTAAGAAAACCAAAATCAGCCCCGATCACAGCAGAAATGAGCAGAAGTAGGGCGAATGGTGGAATCTGCGGTCCGTCTTGCTGGTAGGATGTGGTGTTGGGAGCTGAGTGAGCACGGTGTTATTGATGCGGTAGCCAACGAGGTCTGACACGTGGCTTCAGGACAGGAAACGCCAGGGGTTATGGGTAAAACGGGTGTTAGCGAGAGCGTGCCGACAACCAGAAGCACACCCACACCTGCGCACGTCGCTGGCGTGCAAAGAAATGAGAAGCAAGCGCGGACACGTACACATGCACATACACACTTTCCACATATTCAGCGGGCACCTCGGCCTCATTAAGGGGAAGTGAAGGACTCCCTGCTCATCTTTAAAAGATAAAACAAAGTGCTGTGATGTCATACCTCATCAGCCTTCGCCAAGGAGACGAGAAGCACTTTAGCAGAAAGAGCAGAGTGTGTGATCGCCTGAACGCGCAGACCTCCCTCTGACACTCTCCTTTTTCTTTCCTTACACACACATGCTCACAGTCGCGGCTGCAGAGGACTGTGGATGAGGGAGACATGTTGGTTCGGGGCTAAACATGATAGCTGCTTTCCCCAGGGCCAGCCAATCAGAACAGCCTGCCAGGGAAGAACAGCAAAAGCACTTAAGACTGGCCAGAGGACAACAACAACACACACACACACACACACTCAGTACATCAGGACTCCTTCCATCCACCCAGATGCATGAGCACAAAATGATGAAGCTGTATGAAGTCATCAGTTTTTTAAATATTTCCCTGAATTTTGTCATTTATAAAGTCTTTGCAGGAGCTTTACCAGCTACCAGCGCTACACGCGAGCACAAAGCTTGTCGCCTGTGTTCTTAGAGTTGCACTAGTTTCTGCAGGGGGTTGGTCCTCGGGGTGGGAGCTGGGGGGTACAGCACACAGGAAGTAAGCACCTGTGGGGGTGGGTGGGGGTGGCAGCAGTCGGGGGAAGTGCCTAGAGGTCCAGGGCAAGACACATTCACCGCTGTCGGCCTCGTTTGGGGGAAGGATCCAGGCGGAGTGTTTCCAGAGGAAGTGTAACAGCAGATGAAATGCTTTTTTCTATAAGAGGGGAACTAAATTGGTTTTTGAAGGAGAAAAAACACAAATCGGTGTAAGAATTTCACATCTCATTAGATTCCTGAAGGGCTTGTAGGAGGGAGGGAAGGCTTGCTGCTTCCTGGTTGATTCAACTACGTGACACGTTGGTGGGTAAATAAAGCTAAAATAGGATATTTAATGTTGCTTTAAATTACATACGAACAACTATGGTGGCTGCTGAGGAACAAATGTAAAAAAAAAAGGCAAAACACAAATTTGATGACATATAGATAAACAATTTACTAATATGTAATTACATTTTTTATAATGGTTTATTTTTACAATAACTTTGAAAGTTTCCAAATAAAAATATTAAATCAATAAAATGACATTTTTGTTTATTTTGTGAAGCCAAAGACCAAAGTAGTTAACGCCAAAGTGTTTTTTAACTTAAAAAGCTAAAAACTCGGAACCTTTTGGGATGATCAAATATTACAGCCGTTCTCACCTTCTTTCAGTTACGTGATGTTAAAGCTCACGCTTTCATTACTTTTGCAGGAACAGAATAAGTAGAAAAATACAGTGTTTATTTACTTTTGATGGAGAATATATATAAATCTTTCATTAAATGAAAAATTTTCTTTAAAATAATGAGATTGAAATGGCTCAGGTGTCATTGTATTTGTGAAAATGTGTTGTATCTGTTTTATAAACACGTAGTGTAACATAGGCTAGAGGGAGGTCAAATATTGTAGAAGAACGGAGCTTAGAGGAAGTAAAAACTTCTGAAGTGTCACCATCTAGAGACGAGACGGGTCCTGTCATAAAGGGAGAAACCAGAAGTCTGTCTGAGAAAATGATCAGCTGCGTCAGTCTGGAACTGTGCGATCATCAAACCGCAGCTCAGGTGGAGCTCGCTGGCAGAGGATTAGAGCGAGGAGACTTCCAAGCTCGTTTGAGAAGTCGACTCCATCGCTCTTCGATTTGCCTCTGGGTCTCGCTCGGTTGTTGACCCTCTTATAGATCCTGACAGGAGCATTCACTCGCGTTCTATTACATCATGTCCGCGTGCAACGGCACCAACGAGTAAACACGAGTAAACGGCCCAGAACATCAACGGTGAAAAGATGCTGGTTGGGTTTAGGTGACAATTACAGATAATTAGACCGCACATCAAAAATAAAATGAATAAAACAGCACGGACCCAGGAGAGAGGGGTGGGGGTGGTGAATCTGGTGATGGCAGGGTCATTATAGGGTGTAGAAGAGTAAGGAAGAGGGGGCATCGGGGTAGATGCAGGGGGTGACGGTTGAAGGGATTTGCGTGGGGCGAAGGCTGGGTGCAACAAGGAGGGGGTGAGGGCTGGTTGGGAGGGGGGTATCAGTGGGGAATGGTGTCAGCTGCAGAGGCAGCAGGGAAAGCCGACATCTTAATAAAACAGCCTCGGGCTAAATCCCATTAAAGGCCTCAGAGCCTGTTACCACTGCTGGCCAGGTATCGCACTCACACACAAACACACACACACACACACACACACACACACACACACACACACAACGCTCAAAACACACTCCACATATACACACATCAGAAATTTGGGGCCTGCACACACGGGAATATATTATATATGGATCCATGTGTCCGTCTTTCTGTCTGTTCCTGTCTGTCCATGTGTTGGGTGTCTCTTTGTGCTCGCTTCATGTGCACGTTTGTGCCGTTTCATCATGTTGTGCAAGTGAACGCTCACAATTACACGATGCAAACAGCCAAACACACACCCGTCCGTCTATGGTTGTTGACGGGTTCCGGTCCGGACGTCGTCAGCTTCGGCTTCACCTCCAAACTCCAAGAGCAGGACAAAGATGGAGCCGTGGGTTTTTAGCAGTCTGATGGCTGATGATCCACCTCAGGGTGACATGTATGAAATACAACATGAACTTTTACTATGAAAAAGATTTTTAATAATTGCACCAAAAATGCTTATTCATCACTTTTTATCGGCAGAGTTTGATGCATAATGATGTCATTTCATCAGACTGATACCCAGGTTTTTTTTTACTGATGCAGAAACATGAGGTCATTTTAAGGATTTTGTTTTATTTTACCCTCCTGCACCTCATTTTAGAGCGACCTCTGCTGGCTACAACCAGATTAAACCAACTTTTTGTGAAATCAAGGCAAATTTGTGGTTTTCTATTGTGAAAGGCTACAGAAAGCAGCCTAATTTTCATTTATTCTCTCTTAACACACATGTGTCTAAACATTTATTAATCAACCAGTAAAAAAGAGATGCAGGCAAATTTGGATGAAAAAGCTGATTTATGTTATTTAATTTGACCGAAGTTGCATTCATAGAGTGAATTATAGCAGTAGAAAGAATCTCTGATTCATGAATTCTCACTAAAAAAATCCCTCATTTCAGTTAAAAGGACAATTAAACATACTTGATTATTTGAGTAATGAATTTATATCTTCGTAAATGACTATTAATGCAAATGTTTTTCTTTTCAAGTGTATAATTTTGTTATTTTAGCTCTCAGAAGCAACAAGTGGCAGGTGCGGTCTCCACACACACCTGCATTGAGCCTCACGTGATGCAGAAATGGAACAGGGTGTGTTTTAAAGTCAAAGACGACAGAGAAATCTGCGGATGAGCTGCGCTGGAGATTTGTCAACGATGGCAATCCCTCCCTGGAGCTCTGCAGACGCCGGTATGATGAACAGTATCTAAACTGTCCTCTGAGTTTTTATCTACACATGCACTCTGCGATTCTGGGCTGGGATCCAAGCAAAGCTGGCCTAAACGAAACACACACATACGCGCGCACACACACCCAAACCGAGAGTGGTGGATGGGACTGGGGGGTCGATATAAAAGGGAATCTATATGTCCCAAAGTTGAAGTTCAGCCTCTGTCTGACAGAACACACAAGTTCCTGTTTTAGTAAACTATTGTTTTGACAGGATGTCACTTCAGTTCTGCAGAGTGTGTGTGAGAGCGCCGCGCGCCGCGCCTCCTCTTTATCTCAGGCCTAAGGCTACTGTCACTGAGCCGGGGGGAGAATGGAAGACCGAGGCAGGCAGGCAGAGGGAGAGAGAGAGAGAGGCAGGGAAATAGGGAGGAAAAAGGGAGGGATAATTCACTTGTCAGCTGCCTGATGAAATGCCATTTTAACTGAAGCTGCTAATAGGAGCATTACGGGAGTTCAGCAAGCCTCCGACAAGTTACGGATGGTGAGGTGTGTGTGTGTGTGTGTGTGTGTGTGTGTGTGTGTGTGTGTGTGTGTGTGTGTGTGTGTGTGTGTGTGTGTGTGTGTGTGCGTGCGTGTGTGTGCGTGCGTGTGTGTGTGTGTGTGTGTGTGTGTGTGTTCCACCAATACCGACACACACGTTGCTTTATAAATAAAACCTGTCTTTGCCCACAAGTGAGAGTCGAGGTGGATTTTTGTTTTCCTTCAGTCAAACGTGCGACACTCCACACAACTGCTGCTTATCAGTAATAAAATACAGAAAATATTTAAACTCAGTTATTTTATCCCAAATATCAAACAATAGCCTAATATAATTTATGTTTTTGTAACAGGGGAGTAAATTTAACTCTATGGTCCTCACAAATGACTAATTATTGGGTAATAATGCAGTTATTATTAAAGCTGTGTTTAAACAGCTACAGGAGCGGTCTGTTTGCTGCCAAATAGTGAGCTTGCATCATTGTGTCATTAATGCACTATAAGGTGAATTAATGATCAAGTAAAAGCATTATTGTTTTGCAACTTTATTTATTAGTTATTTATTTTTGAAGTCTTACTTGTTATTGTTAAAGAAGGACTTTGATTTTATGGCGTAAGATAATAATTGGTCATTTTATAAGCAAAGAAAATGTCATAGTAGTCTCAAAATGATTAATATAAAACCACTTTTAATTATTCTGAGATGAGATTAGAGAATTTTAGATGCATCACAAAAGCCTGAATATTAAAAAATAATAAATAAATATAAAGTAAATCGTTATTTGATCTAAAATAATCTTCTTACCTGACATCAATTTGAATAATTTAACACATTCAAGAAAAGTTCTGTCTAACAAAATCACTTAAATGAGTTTTTGTTCTGCATTAATAATAAAAGAATAAATGTCTTTTATAATAACAGTGAAATTACAGTTCTTGTTTAGAGGAAACGCGCAGACACCATCAAAGGAAAAGCAAAAACTAGAATCTGATTTTTAGTTTATCTTCAGTTTAGCTGCTGTTTGTGTTTTTTGTTTGTTTGTGCAAAATCTCGTTTGAATTAGATTAAAAACTTCTACCAAAACTCATCAAATCCCTTCTATGATGACATTTTACACCATTGTCTTCATCAGAGACGCTGTTAGCGCTCGCCGTCTTAGCATGATACAGAATCCGTCCCTGACTGATGGTCCGGTGCATGCGTTTGGGATATTAGCCCAAACCGATCCAGTTGCAGCGTCCATGCAGCCTCATCACTGTTAGTCATTTACTACTACCATCCACCGGCGTTATCGTTTTTCAAAGGGACATCAGACACGTGCACACACCACCCCACACTCGCTCACACAGAGAAAGGGTTAAGAGAGCCCCGAGGCCAAGTGATTTACGCAAGAATAGGCTGAATGCCTTCTGTCCGACTGCATGAGTGAGTGCAAATGTGTGTGTCTGTAAGTGTGTGTGTGTTGGTAGATTAAAAGCATAATTCAGTGCAATAGTCTCTCACATGGAAATAGATAATTCTATCTTTTTATTGTTCTAATGAAAGAGGATGCCCAAACCCGCATTCAGGTTTAACATTTTCCTCCCCATGACGTCTTGATGGCAGGATATGAAAATGATCCAGAATGCAGAATAACGTTTGTTATCATTCATAAACAGACAATGTACCGCCAAGCTGCAACATGACTAAAAACCTGAAGGCAGAACTTGTTTGACTCCAACAGACTGAAGCTGCAGCTTCGTTTAACAACTGCAACTCGGTTTCTAAACGAGTCAGACATGCAAAGATGAATCCAGTTGATTGGCTTTGGTTTGGGCCCAAAAAGAGTCCGAATGCCATCTAGTGGCTGCAGCAGGAGGCCGTGCACAAGGAGCAGCATCCAGCAGCAGGAGCAGAGGTCACTAACACAGATACTTTCATGTCAACAGCACCCCCTGCAGGAGGAGGAGAAAACTGTGGCTGCAGAGGAGCAGCAAAACTAAAATTCTCCTGTGCATTTGATCTGTTTTACATGTAGAGTTCAGCAGATTAAATCAGATTAACCCTAACCAGTATAATACACAATAATATATAAACAACAATATTTGATACCTTTTACACAAACTGCAAAAGTGCATGGAGTCGTTTTGTTGCTGAAATATTCAGGGTCACGTTTTGTCTGACCCCTTTAGTTTGGCTCCATCTTGAACTTAAATCCGACTCGACTGGTCAAACCGCCTCGACCGCTCCTCGCAGCTGCAGACCCCTTCATTCCACAAGCATGTCACATAAAATGTGACGCTTCCTGTCGCTTCTTGGCGCCGCAATTAAACACGGCTGATTTAGATTAAACCTCGTCAGTTGTCGTTTTCCTTCTCCGTCAGCATCCAGATTAGTAGAAAAGGAAATTGCACAGAGCCTTGTAGGTAAGGTGCACCAATCCCTGTCCCAGTGGCCATCAGCATTCAGCTGGTGATGGGAAAACAGGGACACTGCAGAGGCCTTCAGTGTCTGTGTTGAGCTGGCGACCATGGAGACTGACATGCCACACACACACACACACACACACAGAGATGTGTGTGTGCGTGCAGCTTAAAACTATGAGTATGTGTGAATGTGGATTCACTCGAGGTGTCTGTCAAAGTGCGTGTGGAGCTGTGGATCTCCTAATTTAGCCTCTAGAGAGCTGAGACGTCGGGGTGTCAATCTCACTGTGCTGCTTTTTTCCCCACTTAACTTTTTAACTGAGTTTCCTCCTCTTTGCAATCCTCCGTATTTATAGCTGCCAAGCCTGGAGCAGCTACGTACGCTGCCATGTGTGTGTGTGTGTGTGTGTGTGTGTGTGTGTGTGTGGTATTTACCAACATTAAACTCTTTGTGCTGCGTGTGTGTGTAGCTGCACAGCTGTTGATATTGTGGGGTTAGGGGTTTGGTATTTCAGTCAATTTCCACCGAGACGAAGATGAAGCGCAGCAAGAGACAGACAGAGGAAGTGTGGAAGTCGCTGGAGGAAAGAGAGAGAGAGCAGAGGAAGAAGAGACAAGGAGGTGAAAGAGAGGAGGATGAAGGAGGCAGGAGGGGAGATGAGGCAGAATTCTGGCCGGGTGAGCTGCTCAGAGACTAATTAAGGTGAGGGCAGTGGCAGAGACGAGGTAATGATGAAGAAAAGGATTTATCTTCCTCTAAGACACACCGAGACATCTCTACTCTCCTCTTCTTCACCTGCTGTCCTCCCCTCATTCCTCCTCTTGTCCCTTCGCCTCCTCGCTCCTCCTCAAAACCAGAGACATGAATCCCGCCAAGCAAAAACAAAAAAGGGACACAAAGATGTAAATTCACACATGTTAAAGTTCTCTTTTTCGTTCTTTAACGGAGAAAAATGTACTCATTGTTGTAATTTAACTCAGATAAAATCCAAAAACATCAGAGAATATGACTTCGGCTCATTTCAAACCCTCTGCCTCCGACTCCTCTGCTACCTGTGAGTTGTACAGATGCCTTAAGGTGTTGCTGCTCCTCTTTAAAGCTTTAATGCCTCCTGCATCGTCCATCTTTGGAGTCTGATCACTACTTGGGCTCCTTTGGGTCGGTCTCAGCGTATAACCCACTCTTCTATCTGATTATAAAAGTTTATTTTTGAGTGAATTCACTAAAGTAAAGTCACATCTCTATGACTGCAGCTGCTGCACAAAACACATTTCTGGGTGACTGAAACAGCTAATCTCTGATGTGTTTTCTTACTAATACGCTGCTAACCCCACTAGCATCTTTTTAGAACCTCACATCCTCTAAAAGAGCTGATTATTGTTATCAAAATGATGATTTTATCATGTTTTTGAGTTTTATTTTTCTTTTGGCCATAAAACACATCAAATTTATCTTATGGTTTGATTTTAAAGGAGAGCTTTACACAAAATAGCTTTAGTGACATAAACTATTGTAGAAAAGGAAAATTAAGTGAAAATGTTCATAGAATCTGTTGCGTTGGCGATCTCATGGCTATAACTCAGGCCCTGAAACAGAAATGATTTGGATGATAAATTATTATCCGAGGCAAAATCAGTACCTTTTTGTTTAATTTAATGTATTTTTACATTTTATTTATTATTTATGTCCTCAATAATATTCTTTCATGGACTCAACTGGCCAGTTTAAATGTGTCACGACCTGTCTCGTGGTACCAAAACGTCAGAGTTTGGTTTATGTTCATTTTTTCTATTAAAAAATTGCAAACAATATACTTGGACTCTTGAATGAATCAAGTCTGGCTCATTTGCTTGGCTGTATCTAATAAAATAAGATAAAATAATCATTAATTATTAGTATTTAAGTTTTTTTTTAAATCACTCATATTGCCTGAATCTGGTGGCATCTCCGTTCTGCAGCGGGGTAATGTGCTCCAGCTCTTGACTCCTCCACCTGCTCCCGCCTCCGTTTTGCTCTTCGGGGCATCTTTTCGGGGGACAACAGGAAGCTGCACCAGCTCGACACGAGGGCCCCATCAACACTGTTCCTGTCTCCCAAAGGCAGTACACAACTTACCAAATGTTGGCTTCCACCCACACGTATCCAGCATCTGCTTCTCGCTGTGTTTTGGTGTCTTGTTGAAAATTAGCATACAGTTTGCAGAACCAGAGTCACATCCTCTCCTGTTGTCGGCAGCGCCTGTCACTCCCCGGCTGGAACGGGAGAGCTCCCGCATCTTCTGACGTTCGTTTGAACAAACAGCACAAAACACCTCCCGTCAGACGAACTTTGAGTCTTTAATTTTGTCATATGAGTGACTAATGTGTGTGGGTCTTTAAATTGGTTGACTCTGATGTTTTTATAATAAAAATGAAAGACATTGTAGGAGAAAGGCTGGCGTTTATGAGCTGTTACTTCAGCTTTAAGCCCTTTAAACCTGTCTTCCGTCTTACACGTCATCTTATTTCACTTTAATTGTTGTTCTTCTGCAAAAGTCTGAAATTACCCGTTTATTGCTCAAACAAAGAAAAAACTATGCCTCTTTTTGTGTGTATTTTACTCGTTTAGGGTAATAAAGGTAATATTAAGTACGTATTTAATCAAGTATGCCCTTTTTTTAAGATTACAGTTAAATCCAGTGCATGTTTCAACAAGAGCCAAACAACCTAGCATGATACAATCATTTGTTTGAACACTGAGATAAACCCCAGATATGTTTTGGGGTAATGCAGTCGGTGAGCATTGTAGCCTCACAGTGGGAAGGTTGCAGGTTCAAATCCGTATGGAGTTTGCTTGTTCTCCCCATGCGTATGTGGGTTTTCTATCAGACCAAAAACATGCATGTTCAGGTTGATTGGGGACAGAGTGTGTGAGTGGTTGTGTGTTCTCTGATGGACAGGTGACCTTTGACCCTAGTATGACTGGAGTGAGGTGCCAGCTTCCAGCAACCCTACAGAAGAATGACCATAGACATGAGTACGTAGACGCCCCATTGGACGCTAGCGAGCAGAACAGCATCACTGCCATATTGGGTGGGTCTCCTCACTCTCCAAACCCAACTGCAGTCAACACAGAGTGCTGTTTTTTGTGCAGCCTACGTTTGCAACTGCCGGCGCCCTATTGAAAACAGATCATGTGGGATTTATTTAACCTGCCTGTTGGGATTTAATATATAATTTTTTATTGAATTATCTATCATGCCATACCATATGTCTGATCATGTGAAAAAGTGTTATAAAATGTGTTTTTAGATGGGTAAACGCAGAAATAAATGCACAAGGGGTGAATGGAGACCCATCCAAGATGGCCACTACGGCAGCACCAGTCTACATGGTGTCTATGTATATGGTGTTTGTGGGAATAACTGGGTTAGAAGATTTGTTTACAAAAAGAAACAGGAAGTAAAAATGCAGCCATGTTGTTTTGCATTCACTTCCTGGTTGTGTTTGGACATTAGGCTCATATATCTGTCAATGATTTGATAGACAAGTGTTCCAGCTGGTTTTGTGGAAATATGCGGCATTAGCATGAAATCTGGCATGCAGTGGTAACAAAACATGAAAAGAAATGTCTTTTAGGGTTATTTTGTTTATCCTACAAGGCTTTTTTAATTTTAAAATTTAAATGTTCGTGTTGCATCTGGTTAATGGGTTAAAATGATAAGCTTAACACCAATGAATGTGCATCTGGAGCTAGACATCCGATTAATATTCACAATGACTCTGTAGGGTAAAAGTGAATCAAAATAGCTAAAATTTTAATAAAAGATCATGTAAAAATATTCATAAATTGACATTTCTCCTGACGTTTTCCAGACACGAGTCAGGGGTTGTGTATTTGGACACAAACTGACCGCTCAGAGAGATTCTTAAAGGAGGAAACAAATCCCTCATTTTATTTCTCTTCATGGCGGCGTGCACAGCCTCTGGGTAGCAAACCGCACATGTTTGCACACGTGCAGCTCCTTCATCTCCGTGTCAGCAGCAATATGGCCACCTGAACATGCTGCTTCTCTCTGTCGCTCACAGACCGAGGTGCGCCTGAAGCAGGAAAGCTAGACTTTGTGCTCACAGGGAGGTACCGGTGACTCTCTTGTTGGAAAAAAGTAGCGAAGCCTTGTCCAAAAAGTCACTATTTCTGTTTTTTTTTACAGAGGGTCTGAAAAGTAGCTAAATCTAGTGAGAGCGTCTACGTTGGCAGCAATGCTTGGGGCATGGCTCAGGGCAATGTCTGTATAGTTATGACATCACAACCTCATGGAGGTCCTGATGATGCGTTTACAGACACCGGTTTTGAATACATGCTATGTACATTTCACCGCGAATGGGATGTTTGGATGGTATCACCATCTATTCAGCGCCTGGACTTCAAACAGAAATGTTCGTGTTTTCTCGCAGAAACAAATGTATCCTAATTAAAATGTATTTACTGGAGTTTAGGTAAACTTTCTTAGTTGCAAAATCTGCAGAAACACCAAAAGAATCCCAGGTATAATATTACTGAATATTTTTTTAAAACAATATTTCAGCATTTCCTGTTCCAGGTATGACTGACCCATGTTTATGAGGATGTGGTGCTAATTTAATGGAGGACCCCTTCAGCCTGAACCATGAAATACACGTTTCTGTAATATTGTAGTGACATTTTTAGCCTTTTATCATCATTTCTTAGTCATTTGTTAAAAAGAAGTCAGACACCATCATCTGCTTTTGACCATTTTTAAGAAGTTCAAACTGGTGGGGTGTTTTTATTAACATAATTATTCCGATCTAATGAAACAGTTGTGATAAATGGATAAAAGAGTGAATTGGCTGTTATATTTGTTTATCTGTCCCATGAGCAACTTCAACTCGTTATATTCAAGGTTTCGAGTCTCGGCGGTTTATTTTTGTTGGTTAGGGACTGAAACGTTTGGGAATGTCAGTATTAATATATCCCAGATGTAGCTTTTCATTTTGGCGGCTCAAACTGATCCAGGTTCTGTTGGAGGGAGTTTTTCTCTCCACTGTCGCTACATGCCTTACTGCTGTAAAGGCACTGATGCATCAAGTCAGTGACTCGATGTGATCTGCCAGGTTTCCTTACTTAGAAAACTTTTTTAAATAATTGGTATAATAAACTGAACTGAATGCACTGATAAGTAGTGTCTTGAGATGACTCTTGTTGTGATTTGGCACTTTATAAATAAACTGAATTTAAATTAGTTGAATTAATTTTCCATCAAACCAAACTTCCACCCACTAGCTATTGATTTGGAAAATTGAAAAAAATCCTAAACACGGCATTTTAAATTTCAAAATAAAGCTGCACAACGCCACAAAACCTTCAGATTTCATAAATTAAATGTGTGATTAATCCAAAATTTGAAATCTGTCACTTCAGTTTCTCTCTGCAGTTCATCAGTGGATTTCTGGTAAAACAAACAAGGATTTGCCTTTTCTACTTCACAAGAAAATGTAAAGAGATAGCGATTGTGATTAGAATATTTTATGCACTATCCTTCGAAGGACCTTGTACTGGTATTATTTACTCAGCCTTGATCTTTAATGCATCACATTTGCTGCTAAAACAAAATAAACAACTAGAACTAGTGCCAGATTCAGAAAGTAGAGAGCACGTACTTAGAAATCCAATTCAGTTTGGAGGAAGAATTAACTTTTTATTGGCTCATCATTTATGAACATTTGTTATTAATAATTTTCAAACTTTGATCCTAAGGAAAAGCGTGAGACGTTACTGTTTAAAGAGCAAGTCACCCCCTACCAGATCCTTACTCAACTCCCACTTCCTGTTGGAAAAATGTAACAAATGCTGTTGCCTAGCAGACCGAGAGGGCGGAGCCACTAACAAACACACATACACACAGGCTCACAACGACATTGTGACATCATATGCCATCCATCCGTCCATCCATCCATCCATCCATCCATCCATTTTCATCCGCTTATCCGGAGTCGGGTCGCAGGGCAGTAGCCTAAAGCTTGGTTTAAGCTTGACACATTCACTTTCCGCTTGGTGATGCGGCTCGCGGATGGAACGCGCTTCACAAATCGCAGCGTTTATGGTTCATGCGGCTTGTCTCTGCGGTGACCCGATATTCTCCCAAACTGAACGGGGCAGCATGGAGCTCTACAGCATGCATCCAATACGACATCATAGTAGAAGTAGAAATTACTGTTTACAACATGGCATTCCATCACGGTGATCTTTGAGAGGTGAATCATACAAATGTCTGTACTTACGAACCTCTGCCATACTAGTTCTTGCCAGTCCGCCATGTTTTTCCGCATCCAACCGTCCGCGTGGTTAGAAAATTTCCTAGGTGTGCGGTGCGGAAATTTTGGGCTGCGCGGAGGCGCAGTGGAGGGGGGTGGTTGTTAAAATGATGCAATTTCACCGCACGGAGCTGTGCGGAGTTGTGCGGACCTCGCGGACGCGTCAAGCATAAACCAACCTTTAGGCAAGAGGACCAGACTTCCCTCTCCCCAACCATTTGGGCCAGCTCCACCGGGGGAATCCCAAGGCGTTCCGTGGCCAGGTGAGAGACATAGTCCCTCCATCGTGTCCTAGGTCTACCTTTAGGTCTCCTCCCGGTTGGACATGCCCAGAAAACCTCACCAGGGAGGCAGGGGCGTAGCACCAAATTCTGGGCCCTAGGTACAAGTCTTCTAGGTGGGCCCCCATGCTCAATTACTTAATATCTCTCTTACACATTTTTTGTCATGCTATAAGACAAGATAATAAATATGATCTTAGTTTAACCTCTATATTGAGCAAATACAAATGCCAGCATAATAAAAGTGAAATGCCCAGACTTCACATATAATTATTTTTATTTGCCAACAATGTGTTCAAACATTAATCCTGGAATTTATTTTCCAGTAAATGCCCACTGACGGGTCTTCATGTTAGCAAAATCCCTTATGAGATCTTTAAAGTCCAATCCTTTGGCTAATTGGCTTTCAATAGAAAGAAGAGCTAGGCTGTTCAGTCTATCCTGGGACATTGTTGATCTCAAATAATTTTTCACCAGTTTCAGTTTGCTAAAAGCCCATTCACCCCCAGCAACAGTCACAGGTAGTGTGCAAAATATCCTCAGTCCAATACAAACTTCTCCAAAAATGCTCTGTAATTGCATCCTGTATAGATGGCATTAAGCAGCTCAAGAGGAGACCGAATGTGTTGAAATGTGGCACCATATATTGTTGTCAGGTGTAGCATCTCACTCTCAAATTCAGCTGTGAGATCCTTGTAATATTTTCTCATCAGTGCCTGGCATGATATCTTCATCTGCTCTTCAGTCATGTCTGTCATGGTTCATGATGTTAAGCTTTGCTGATAAATATTGATATATTAAATACATATGACATGAAATAAACCAGGTTCTCTCTGTGAATGTAATGTACTCTAAATTTTATAATCCCTGCATTATCAGCCAAATTATGAGATTGTCCGTTTTCAAGATCAAATATAAAGAAATTTAAAATAGGCTTAAAATATCTAACCAAGTCAATAACAATCCTCTAACACCAGGGTCATCATGCTATACAAAAAACAGTGGCAGCTTCACATTCCTGAGATTACCACGAATCCATCGATACCAAGTTTGTCCTGGTCCATGACTGGGAAGGAGCTGAAATATCCACACAGAGTGAACCTGTTTTTACTGCGAGGTCCGCGAATTAATTGGCGGCGGCCGCCCGCGATAATAATTCTGATTTATACATACATACATATATATATATATATATATATATATATATATATATATATATATATATATATATTAATTTGTGTTTTCACTGATAACACTAATTAATTTATATTTGATCTTGACGGTGAAACTAAAGGCGCTTAACACTGAACACCTAACATGAATGCAGCTTCTGAGAGCTAGCTAATATCAGCTAAAACTGTGTTCTGCTGCTGTTGCTCACTGTCCTTCTACTTGCTTCTGTTCAATTAACTTTTCCTCCTTCTTTTCTTTTCTTTTCTTTTCTTTTCTTTTCTTTTCTGGAAGCCAGATTTTCCTTTCTTGGGAAAAGACATGACTGACTCTCCTGCCTCCAGCTCTGGCTGTCGGCATCTGCGATGTCTCATAGCTAGCTGTACATGCGGCCGTGCAGCCCCTGGCCGCTGGTGTGGACTAAACCACTTTGCACATTTTTAAGGGGTGATAGATGCCTCAGAGATTATTCCTTTATTATTTTTAAGGCAAAATTCTGTTTCTTAACCTCTTCATCCAGGTAAAGGGAAGTTTATTAAGACATTAAGTAAGTTGGGGGGAAAAAACAACAACAATAAAACATTTTTATTCAAAGCTGTCTCAGGGCCCCTCCCTGCAGTGGGCCCTGGGTAAACAGTACCCCCCCCCCCACCCCCCCCACCCCCCACCCCCCAGTCCGACGCCCCTGCAGGGAGGTGTCCAGGAGGCATCCTAACCAGATGCCCGAGCCACCTCAACTGGCTCCTCTCGATGTGGAGGAGCAGCAGGTCTACTCTGAGCCCCTCCCGAATGACCGAGCTTCTCACCCTATCTCCAAGGAAGAGCCCAGCCACTCTTCGGAGAAAACTCATTTTGGCCGCTTGTATCCGCGATCTCGTTCATTCGGTCACTACCCAAAGCTCATGACTAAAGGTGAGGGTAGGAACGTAGATCAACCGGAAGGCATTCTACCCTTTTCCGAATCAAGACCATGTTCTCAGATTTAGAGGAGCTGATTCTCGTCCCAGCTGCTTCACACTCTGCTGCGAACCACTCCAGCAAAAGCTGAAGATCATGTTCTGATGAAGCCAACAGGCCCACATCATCTGCAAAAAGCAAAGACCTGATCCTCAGGCCACCAAAACGGATGTCCTCTACACCTTGGCTGTGCCTAGAAATCCTGTCCATAAAGGTTATGAACAGAATCGGTGACAAAGCGCAGCCTTGGCGGAGTCCAACTCTCACTGGGAACGAGCCCGACTTACTGCCGGCAATTGGATCAAGCTCTGACACCAGTCATACGGGGACCTAACAGCCCATATCAGAGGGCCTGGTACCCCATACTCCTGGAGTACCCCCCACGGGGCCCCCCGAGGGACGCAGTCAAACGCCTTCTCCAAATCCACAAAACACAAGTAGACTGGTTGGGCAAATTACCATGCACCCTCCAGGATCCCCCTAAGGGTATAGAGCTGGTCCAGTGTTCCACGGCCAGGACGAAAACCACATTGCTCCTCCTGAATCTGAGGTTCAACAATCCGACGGACCCTCCTCTCCAGAACCACTGAATAGACCTTACCAGGGAGGCTCAGGAGTGTGATCTCCCTGTAGTTGGAACACACCCTGCGGTCCACCTTTTTAAGTAAGGGGACCACCACCCCAGTCTGGCAGTCCAGTGGGACTGGCCCCGATGTCCACGCGATATTGCCGCATCAGCCAACACAGCCCCGCAACTTCCAGAGCCTTAAAGAACTCCAGGCGGATCTCATCCATCCCTGGAGCCTTGCAACAGAGGAGCTTTTTAACCACCTCAGTGGCCGGAGCACCAGAGATTTGAGAGGCCAACCCAAAGTCCCCAGACTCTGCTTCCTCACTGGAAGACGTGTTGGTGGGATTGAGGAGGTCTTCAAAGTATTCTGCCCACCGATCCACAACGTCCTGAGTAGAGGTCAGCAGCACACCGTCCCCACTATAGATAGTGTTGGTAGCGCACTGCTTTCCCCCCCTGAGGCGCCGGATGGTGGACCAGAATCTCCTCGAAGCCGTACGGAAGTCTTGCTCCATGGTCTCACCGAACTCCTCCCATGCCTGGGTTTTTGCCTTGGCGACCACCCGAGCCGCGTTCCGCTTGGACTGCCGGTACCCGTCAGCTGCCTCTGGAGTCCCACAGGCCAAAAAGACCTGAAAGGATTCTTTCTTCAGCTTGACAGCATCCCTAACCGCAGGTGTCCACCAGCGGGTTCGGGGGTTGCCACCACGACAGGCACCGACGATCCTGTGACCACAGCTCCGGTCTGCTGCCTCAACAATGGTGGCACAGAACAGGGTCCATTCAGACTCAATGTCCCCCGCCTCCCCCAGAACATTTTGGAAGTTCTTTTGGAGGTGGGAATTGAAGCTCCAACAGGAGACTGTGCCAGATGTTCCCAGCAGACCCACGCGATACGTTTGGGCCTGCCTGGTCTGACCAGCATCCTCCCCCACCATTTGAGCCAACTCACCACCAGGTCGTGATCAATTGACAGCTCCGCCCCTCTCTTCACCTGAGTGTCCAAGACATGCAGCCGCAGGTCAGATGAAACAACAACAAAGTCGATCATTGAGCTGCAGCCTAAGGTATCCTGGTGCCAAGAGCACATATGGACACCATTATGTCTGAACATGGTGTTCATTATGGACAATCCATGACTGGCACACCACTCGAATTCAGATCGGGGGGAGGCCGTTCCTCCCAACCATACCTCTTCAGGTCTCAAGGTCTCACTGTCGTTGCCCACGTGAGCGTTAAAGTCCCCCAGCAGAACAAGGGAGTCACTGGAAGGAGCGCTCTCCAGCACCCCCTCCAAGATCTCCAAAAAGGGTGGGTAGTATGAACTGTAGTTTGGTGCATAAGTACAGACCACAGTCAGAATCCATCCCCCCACACGTAGGCGGAGGGAGGCTGCCCTCTCATTCACTGGGGTAAACCCCAACATACAGGTACCGAGATGGGTGGCAAATAGTATGCCCACTCCTGCTTGGCGCCTCTCAGTGGGAGCAACTCCAGAGTGGTAGAAAGTCCAACCCCGCTAAAGGAAACTGGTTCCAAGAGCCAGAGTCATGTGTTGAGGTGAGTCCACCTATATCTAGTCGGAACCTCTCAACCTCACACACCAACTCAGGCTCCTTCCCCACCAGAGAGGTGACATTCCATGTGCCAAGAGCCAGCTTCCGTAGCCGAGGATCAGACTGCCAAAGTCCCCGCCCTCGACTACCACCCGTCACACACTGCACCTGACCCCTTTGGCCCCTCCCACGAGTGGTGAGCCCAAGGGAAGGGGGACCCACGTTTCCTCTTCAGGCTGTGCCCGGCCGGGCTCCATGGGTGAAAGCCCGGCCACCAGGTGCTCGCCAACGTGCCCCGCCTGGCTCCAGAAGGAGGCCCCGGTGACCCACATCCGGGCGAGGGAACACGGTTTCCATTTATATAATTCATCACAAGAGGTCTTCGGGCTGCTCTTTGTCTGATCCCTCACCTAGGACCTGTTTGCCATGGGTGACCCTACCAGAGGCATAAAGCCTCAGACAACTTAGCTCCTAGGATCATTGAGACACTCAAACCCCTCCACCACGGTAAGATGGCAGCCCACGGAGAGGTTAACGTTATCATATGGCACCAGCTAACATTCCAGGATACCTCTTAGCCGATAGCAATGGCAAATTTAAATTCAAATGCAGTGCAGAGTTTTTACCTGACAACGGCACAACACTGTCAGTTTTAGGCAGAAAATTAAAGTTTTAACTAGAACGCACTGAAGTGCAAAACTACTGACTACACGTGTCTGCAGCACGATTAGACATGCATTTATATAGTTTATCAGAAAAAAAGTTGATTTGGGGGTGACTTACTCTTTAAGCTCACAGGTTTTCTTTAAGAAAAGAGTTGAATAAAATGTTTCCATATATGAGGAAGTAAAATAGTGTCGTCCTCCAATTAAAAACAGAATCCAGGAGTTGGTTACAGTCAACCATCAACAGGATCCATTAAAAAGTTACTGACTTGTTTTATGGTTCAAACCATTAACAGTTATAACAATTCCAGGAATTCATGCTGAACGAAAGCAGAACTCCCCCTAGTGGCTGATTCCAGTACAAGTTCTAAGCCACGCCCCCTCCACCTAAACAAATGGCTCCTTTCAGACTCCAGTTGGATTGTGTAGATCTTACCGTGCAGCTATATATTCAACAAAGTATTTTTTTAAAACATGATTGTGTCAGGAAAGTGGGCGGGGCTTCCAGCATCACACCCTGAACGCACAGACTCTGATACAGAGATTTCACTCTAACATCGTTTCTAAAAATAAAAGTTTTTTTCTGCTTCAGTAACCTAATCTTACTCAGATTGGAGGTAAATAAAATAGAATTCCAGTTGATCCTCCACAACTCCTTCTGCAGACGTTTTCTGTTTCTGCTAAAGAAGTATTTGTTTCTGGTGTCAGATATAGATCTTTGTGCACATCTCAGAGATGCTGCCGGATTTGACAAAGCAGCAGAACGGGATGCTCCTGGAATGGGAATGGGCCTGCATAGCCCAAGCTGCTGTAGTCTCTGAATGCAAGCCATATTTATTTGTTTTTGTTGTTTTGCTAGTTTAGAAATTAAAGTTGATTATTGACTGAACAGGATTTTCCTTTTAGCTATCTGTAGTTTTATAGTTATGATGTGGAATGCAACCTGTAAAGTTTATTTCTAAGAACTTGGAAGGCTAACTGGAATAACTATAGAAGGAGGGAGAACAGAGGTGTGTCTGTGGCATGATCAGGTTTGCAGTGCAGCAACCTTTGACTCCTGCAGATCTGAGCGCCTGAGAGGCCGAGCACACAGCTGAGTGGACAAGGTCATGGGGGTGGGGGTGGGGGGTTGGGGGGTTGGAAAGTGAGCTTCATGCAGAGTAAAGACCAGGATGTAAGCAAGAGCAGGAGACTGCAGCACAGCATGAGACCAATACAGAGGGAGAACAGAGCTGCAGACAAGAGATAGATGGATGGAGAGACGCAGGTAGGAATTGTGTGTGTGTGTGTGTGTGTGTGTGTGTGTGTGTGTGTGTGTGTGTGTGTGTGCGTGCGTGCGTGCGTGCGTGCGTGCGTGCGCGTGCGTGTGTGTGTAACAGAAAAGCCTGGATAGCACTGTGACAAGAGTGCTGTCAGTCATTCATCCATCCGGCTGGCTAATTGGCTCCTTACCCTCTTTCCTCTTCTTTCTCTCCCCCTCTCTACCTCCCGCCATCCCTCTTTCTCTTGCCCTCTTTCTCTCCCTCCATCAGGCGTTGCTCCTAACTGCGCGCCGGAGGCCAAAATGCAGATGAGCTCTGCCTTGCGTCAGGGGGAGCTTCTGCTCTGCTTAATTATCTGTGTGTGTGTGTGTGTGTGTGTGTGTGTGTGTGTGTGTGTGTGTGTGTGTGTGTGTGTGTGTGTATGTGCGCGCGCGCGTGTGTGTGTTGGCTTATCAGTTTACCGGCCCCCACACACTATGTTCATGCGGCTGCTGTTGCTGCTATGCTAAACAGCAAGGCATCCTGGGAATTGCAGTGACAGCTCATTTTGGTTTTTCACAGTGTCTCTGTATGAAGGCTACTGAGAGACAACCTCCTCCTCTTCCTCTTACCTTCCAACTTTCCCACTCCTCTCACAGCACACATTCAGTCACACACACTCTGACATGCATACACACACACACACACACACCTCTCTCTTTCCATGGTGCTCATGGGAACGGGTCCGGGGCCTGTCACTAACCCTCCTCCTCCCCCTGCCTCTCCTTTATCCCCACCACCTCACCCCCCTTCCCCTCATTGCAGCGGTGACAGGGCTTGTTGACAAACGCCAGCAGTCATCAGGGCACCATGGGAAATCTTCTGCCACCATTTTGTCAGCAGTATGACAGAAGTTGTTAATGTCTTGCCTCTCGCCCTGACACGAGACGCTGGGGCTGACAGACTCTGGCACACACACACACACACACACACACACACACACACACACACACACACACACACACACACACACAGACACACACAACAAAAATGTCAGGTTCACAATATAGGCACACACATGCACATATGCACACACATGTCCACATTTGGTGATACCCATCTTTGACTCTTCCTCCCATCTCACTCAACTAAATCTGTGTGTGTGTGTGTGTGTGTGTGTGTGTGTGTGTGTGTGTGTGTGTGTGTGTGTGTGTGTGTGTGTGTGTGTGTGTGTGTGTGTGTGTGTATGTGTGTGTGTGCGCGCATGCGTGTGTGTGTGTGTGTGTGTGTGTGTGTGTGTGTGTGTGTGTATGTGTGTGTGTGCGCGCATACGTGTGTGTGTGTGTGTGTGCGGTCTGACAACTAGATGTGTGTGGATGTTTAGTGTGTGTGACTGGGGAGTGTTAATGAGGATATGTCTATGAGTGTGTATGGCTTCTAATGAGTTGTGTGTGTGAGTGTGTGTGTGTGTGTGTGTGTGTGTGTGTGTGTGTGTGTGTGTGTGTGTGTGTGTGTGTGTGTGTGTGTGTGTGTGTGTGTGTGTGTGTGTGTGTGTGTGTGTGGGTCTGAAAAGTGTCTCGGCTCTCGTTATGGATGCGGCGTATTTGTCTGATCGATAACATTTACAATCCCAACAGGAGATTGAGCCTGGCGGACAACCCTAACTGACCGTTATGAGAACATAATGAACTCCGGACACAGCACACACACACACACACACACACACACACACACACACACACACACACGTGCAGCTTCTCAGGACAGCCAATTACCGTTGCTCATAATCCACTTGCTCCACACTGCCTCTGCCATCCACCTGTGTACAAGTCAGTGTACATCCAGCAGATGCCTAGATGTATTTATGAGTGTGTGTGCCAAAGTTCCCTCCAGAATCCAAAAAAGAGACTCCGTGCTCCGCACTCAAGCCCCTGGTCAGATCAGCTTGGGTACTTCGCTACAGTTCAGTGCGCTGACTTCACCCGTTTGGATCCGTTTCACGTCTCCAGGTGTTACCGAGCCGAACCCAGAACAGTCCGAAGGTGTTTGTGTTGTCTGTCAGACCCAGAACAAGCATCACCTCAGAGACTTAAACAAAAACCCAGCCTGATCATACTGAGAGTTTGTGTTACAGAGACAAAATAAAACACTTTGATTTTTATGTAGGAGGGAAAACTTTCTTACAGAATAACGAGCTAAAACATTTGTGAAGTATTCATCAACACAGTCGGGTGTTTTGGTGAAAATCTGCAAAGGAAAGATTGCTGCATTTAGACTTCATCACATCAACTTTGATGACTAGTTCTCAAAGAAGAAACTACATTGTTTCTGGTAGATTCTTAAAAAAAATAAATTGGCATTTACTGAAGCATTTTCTCTCTTTTGCTGACAAAGCTCAATCTCAATAAACTCAACTATCATCCATTATCTGAGCCCGCTTGTCCACGCAGGGTCATGGTGGGCTGGTGGGGGCTCCAGCAGTCAACAGGCAGGGTACACCCTGGACAGATTGCCAATCCATCACAGGGCAACACAGAAACACACACACACACACACACACACACACACACACACACACACACACACATAGGTCATTTTTCAAATCAAAGCTTTATTTATAAAGTGCCTTCCGCAACCCTGTCAGGAAGCCCAATTTTTAATCTGACAGTCATGTTTTTGAACTGTGGGAGGAAGCCAGAGCACCCACAGAGAACCCACACATGCACAGGGAGAACATGCAAACATGCAAAAAGACCTCAGGCCGGGATTTGAACCCGGGACCTTCTTGCTGCAAGGCAACAGCACTAACCACTGTGCAGCCCTAAACTAAATCTCTGAGATCAACTGCACATTTCAGATTTTTATCCAATTATCTACATTGAGTTGCATGCAGTTCAACTAAACCTTAAACTGTTTTGCACATTGAAGTCTGTGAAAACTCCATTCCAGTTTATCTACATGGTGCATGTAAAAGTGGCATGGGAGCTGACGTAAGCGCCTCCCAACGTACAAATAAACAGTCAGTAAAAACACTCCAACTTTTAAACAACTCTTTAGAGCAGGAATATTCAATTCCAGCGTGTTTTGGTGGTTTCTCTGCTCAAACACACCAAATTCAGTGGTTGAATCACCTGTGCAGCAGCTCATCGGGCTCTGCAGAAGCCTGTTAATCATCTGCTGATTGAAACCAGGTGTGCTGAAGCAGGGTTAAAACTAAAACGTGCTGGATACCGGCCCTCCGGGACCGGGGTTGAATACTCCTGCTTTAGAGGACACAGAGTGTTTTTTGTTTTTCAGATAATTATCAGATCTCACTAGTGTAGTAAATTAAAGGATCTAAATAGCATTTTTAGATTAAAAATATTAAGATATTCCCAAAAAAGGTCAAGCAAACATGTGAAATGTAGAGTTTTGGTTACGATTCTTTATCGATACCCAAAGGGGCGATTTGCTTGAGAACATCTCCAAAAAGTATCAAATTAAGAATAAATTAAGTTAAAATACAAAACCACAAATAAAATAGTTCCACTAGGTCAATAATGTATTTTTTTCAGTAAAGTCACTGATCAATTTATGAACTTTAAGCTGTAACAGTGAGGAAAAAAAAACTAGCAAAAACTGTTCTAAACCAAATACGTGATGACACACGATGGCTGTGTAACAACGAGGAACAACCGAGGACAGGTGAGTCCTGATTAGGTCGGCCCAAAGCCAGACAGCAGCCCTGGAGCGAGTTAACGGTCTCAGCGTCACGGTTTCCATGCAGACAGGAAGACTGGATTTTATAGTTTATGCATGCTCATGGCAGAGTATTTTACTTAATCCAACACTTATACAAACGAGTGCAAATTATTTAGTTTCTTAAAATCCTGAAAAAAAACTCAGATTTGCAGGCTTGCTTCCTTCTATTTAGACCTCGGGATCTATTTATGCCGATCGGGTCATAGGATGGTGATGTATGTTGTAAAAATACAGCTGATATCATCAGGCTGGACTCATTTCAGGCTGATTCTGGTTCCTTTAAAGTTGTGTTTGACATTAATTTAGCATGTTGTGCTGTAAATTTGTGAAAAGGTGGACCACCTCGATTACAGAATTCGTAATCTACTGGTAACAAATGTCAAATAATACACGAACATTGGATTACTGACTCATACATTAAACATAGAAGTTCATGTGAGTTAATAAATAAATGCACAGGTGTACTTTTTAGGATTAGTATCAGAAGGTGTTTTTGTCGTTTCTTCCCATCTTACATTTTAAACAAAACACACGCATGGGTACTTTCAGTAGTGATGGCATATTAGGCACAACCGAGAAGGTGAACAAACAAAAAGGTGACAAGAACAAGTTACGTATTTTTCCTGAGTAAAGTAGAAATGTCGAGAAAAAAATATCTAATTATTGTCAGAAAAAGTTGAAAGAAGACTTTTCCAGAGGGAGTGTGAGGAAATTAACCCCACTGTGCTCCTGAACTCATCTATGTCTGCAGTTTCTGCACATTTTGACATATTAAACTATAAAAACACATCATTTTACTTAATATGAGGTGCGGTCATTTAACTACTTCTGCAGCTGCAGCCACTGAGGTCAACAAGGAAATTCCTTCACAATAAAAGTCGCAAACGCTCCAAGACATTTTAAGCTCATAAATAGTTTTGAAATACATTTACAGGAAAACAATATTAAAGTAACAATAAATAGTTTTTTTAATTTTAAGCTAGAGCCTTAACATTGATCTCAGTGGTTGTAGAGTTAGAAACTTGACCTGTTTCATCTATGACACCACTCTGCTGCCCTCTGCTGGCCAGATACCACTGATAGTTTTGTGGAGCTGTTAGCTGTAATGCTAACTATTAGCTTTTTCAGTTTGCTTATCATCAATAAAAAGCAAAATAAGAAGAAAAAGAAGTTTACTTTTCTGTCGGTATCATGGCGGAGCCTGGAAGTAAACGTAAGAGAGTAATGTCTTTGGACGTGAAGCAAAGAGCTAAAACCAGGGTGAACATCGGTGCTGCCTACGCTAATCTGAGGGAGCTACAGAAGGCTACAAAATCACAGACTGATGGGGACCTGGCTTTGTTGCTACTGGACGTTATTTACTCCAGCTACTGGATGTTTGTGTTAGCTTGTTGTTAGCGCTAGCTTCTGCAGGCCGCAGTAGGATTGTTTGCGACAGTTACACTTTCAACCAGTAGGGTCAGTGAGCAGGATACTGCTCAGTGTTACTTTAAAGTGACTGAGTGTATTTTCCGAGGTGATAAAGGGCAGTGCATACCTAAATCACTGCAAGCAGTATTTTTGTGTTTGAGTAAGACCTTACCAATGGATGGCCATAAGGGTCAAAAATCTCTGGTGGTGCAATTTTTGAACAAGTACTTCGTCTGATAGTTAACCTCCAGCCTCCTGTCACTGTATCCCGATTGATCATGCGCCCTGGCTACTTGGCCACAGGGATATCCCAGGCTGACTGGTTAGCACGTGACACATACCCGGGAGTGTGGGGGTCGAATCCCGCCCAGGACCTCGTTTCTCCACCTTGCCGAAACTGGCAACAAGCGAAAAGGTCAATGTGTAAAACAACATTTATAAATGGCAAAAGTTTTGTACCTGCTTGTTACAAATTGGGAATTGCTTTTTATCCTCACGGGCTCCTGTAGAAGGAAACATTGCATCTAATTTGGCGTCTTCCAGAGACTTAGACCCGCTTCTATGTATTTTAAACCCAATTTTTATGGTTATATGATACAAAGCCGCCAATATTTTTTAAACCGTGGGATCATTTAATTCATTTTCAACATTTCGATTTTCAGAGATTAACGGTGAAAACTACACATTGTCTCTTTAATGAAACACTTTTTAAACATTAGATGCACTAACATATGTGTGAGTTTAAGAAGTCCTAAAACAGTTAGCTTTTTTTAGCAATAAGATTTCAAAACTTCACCTTAACAATTTTTATTATGAAAATAATGTAGACATCTTTCACCACCTTTTGCTTTTATTCTCAATAGTAATAATTCAATAACGATATATAATGATCAATAAAAGTTTCATTTTTCCATTAAACCCTATTGGGTAGCTTCAAACTAGAGCCATTACTTACATCCAACCAATCAAAAACACAGATCCAAGCACGCTCCATCACCAAGCCCTCGCTTCTTAAACCTAAAGAGACAGCAATGTGACTTAAACAAGATGCTGCAGCAAGGAGAGGTCAGAGTGCTTCACCAGTGTGGCAATACGTTCATCCTTACAAGTCTGACACAAAACAAACAATGTTGTTTTGCAACACCGGGTACTCCGGCTTCTTCCCACAGTCCAAAAACATGACTGTTAGGTTGATTGGGATTGGTCTGTCCAAATTGTCCTTAGGTGTGAGTGTGTGTGTGTGTGTGTGTGTGTGTGTGTGTGTGTGTGTGTGTGTGTGTGTGTGTGTGTGTGTGTGTGTGTGTGTGTGTGTGTTTGTCCTGTGTGACTCTGTATTGCCCTGCGATCGACTGGCTCTCTGTCCAGGGTGTACCCCACCTGATAGGCACCATCGTCATATGGTGTGCTGTATGGGGCAAAATCTGTCTTCTGTGTGAATTTGAAACAAAAATAGAAAAAATATCATGTTCTTATGTGTTGCATTAACATGTTAAAGCACATTTTTACACGTCTTCCAGATGAATTTGGAGCATATTCATTGATTAGGTTTTATTTTGTCATATTTTGATAAATATGATCAAATCTTAATTTTAAACAGAAAAACAAAAAGAAACATCAACAGGAAAAAAATATCTAATTAAATAGGAATTGTCAGTTTGAAAAATGAGTAATTAGCTAATGTTTATTTAAAACTACCCCGATTTTATTTTTGTAGTTGAAGTTTGTGTTTTTATTTTAACTTGAAAATGTATTTTTTGTGCTTTTTTTCGTTAATTATAATTTTATTGGGACCTTTTTGCTGCATCAGCTACACACAAAAACCAAAAAACAACAGATTTCCAAAAAAAATTAGTGAAATTGGCAACATTTTAGTGCCAACGAGAAAAAAAATAGGGATAAAAAACTAATCAGTAAATAAACTAACTCTTTCATCGTGTTTTTATCACAGATGCATGTACAGTAGCAGCCTTGTTATGGTGCAGCACTGTAAAACATCTTGTCTAACAACACACACACACACACACACACACACACACACACACACACACACACACACAGCGCACCTAGCAGGTGGAGGAAGTTAAGTGCAGCTTTCAGCAGGTGCCGCCCTGCGTGAGCCGGCTACGACGAGATGAAAGACGCCGCTGTACTCCCAGTCTCTCCCCGGCTCCCTTCACCGTGCCAACACGCCGAACATCCTCCACGCACCTTCCTTCCTCCCCTCCCCGCTTCCCCGCGCGCTCCGTGAGGCAGATTTGTAGTGACAGCAGCGGGTGCATTCGCTAGTCATTCCCCATAAAAGGTTCCGTCTGATCAAAGCCCCGCTGAGGCAGCGAGGCGGCTCGCTATGTCGGTGTGTGTCTGCGTGTCTCTGGTGTCTCGCAGGGTTGAGGAGCTTTTTGAAGCTTTATAAACACAAAACCCCTCTCTGTCTATCTCCCTGCTATTTACATTTGAGCTCCGTTTTGCCTTGGCAGTAAAACATTGGTTTTATTCCCTCTGCCTGCAGCCCGCGTGACAGGCTCGGCTGCATTAATCAGCTCCTCCCCGCTCCGAGTCAAGGATTCCTTAAACTGGAAGAATTAAATCTTTAAATACATTTTAAACGGAAGTGTCTGACTGAAGTTATGTTAACAAGCCCCCCAACCTGAGAGGTGTGTGTGTGCTGAGCAGAGATTCCCCGGTGAGCGCTGAGGGGATCGCACACACCAAAGCAGAGAGGAGGCAATGTGTTGATATAAATTTACCAATCCGCTGTCAATTAGCCAAAGCTTTTAGCGGGTGTAAAAGTTGTTTTTTTTTTCCCACCGTATAGACGACACCAGTGCACGCTGAACTTTTAAGTCATCTGCCAGTCACGCTCCCAATTTTCCATATTAATGTTGTTTTAAATCACCAGGAAGCCTCAGCACACCTCTTTACCTCCTCATTAACATCAGTCGTCGCGTCAGAAGCAGGCAGCATTTTTTCACAATCAATTAAGGCAAAGGAATGCAGGGCAGGTTTACTGCTGACACATCTGGGTATGGAGACTCCATAAAAAATATGCAAGTAGAAAAAAAATTGGCAATGCAAATTTGGAAGGCTGTTTAGACTTTTAACAGACTCCACACCCCTTCTGCCTAAATTCTGTTTTCATCCACTGCACAAAGGCCTCTATACATTGATCTTTTCCTCACAATGGTTTCCATCTCTGCTGAATAAAACATAGGCCGATTGCTTGAAGTTGTCCATGTGTCAAGGCCCTCTATCAGCAAAGAGTTCTGATTCTTTGAACAAAAAAGTCCAAATGTGACTAAAAACAGCATAAAAAGTCATTCTGATGATACTGGAGGTGTATCCTCGTTTGCAGAAAACGCATAAAAGCTATTTTTAACTGTGTTGTTTAAAAGTTAGAACAGAAACTGTCGTAGAAGCTTCCTGAGTGGCCTCTGTTTGGAGAAATTCAGTTTACGATCCACTGGAATGATGAGCTAACTGCTAGTCTGGGAGGAGTTGTCTTAAAATGGCGGTTGATAAGGTGGCCCTGTGGGGGTTACTTTGGGGGACCAGGCCCTCTGACGCAGGTTAAATACTTCTGCTTCGACTGCAACAAAATGCATCACAAACATTATATTGATACCTCTAGACCATTTAGGTAGCACTAGAAAAGCAACAGACCCAGGCTTTACTGTGGTTATCGTCACACCATTTAATTATGAAAAACATCTTACAGTGTTTATTAACATTAGATCACCACGGCTCCGCTGAGCTCTTTAAACTTTGCTATGTTACATTAGACTCTGAGACTCTGCTGACAAATCCAGAAAACCTTCCTCTGCAGCCTCCGAGCCGAGTCTCGTTCACACCTTCAAACACATCCACCCTTCTGTTGGATTAAGGCAGCTTTTATGTACACCATCGTTCAGATGTTAGCAGGGACATGAACAGCAGTCACGATGAAGATCAGGATCTAAACGAAGGAGCGTGCATTACTGGGGGTAGGCCTCAATCACCATGGCGTGACCCTGGAAGAGACAGAACATTTAAATACATCTCGGTAACGTTCAGGTTGAGAACGGCTCGGCCTCTGGTTACCTGTCCTCCAGCAGCACACGCTGCCACCAGTCCGTACTGGCCTCCCTCCTTCTTCAGCCGATGAGCTACAGTAGTTGCCAGCCTGCAGCCCGTGGCACCAAACGGGTGGCCCAGAGACAAGGAGCCCCCCCAAGTGTTGAACTTCTCCATGGCAGGAGCCCCGACCTGAGCAGAAAGGCAGCTTTAGGCCAGGGTGAACATTTTAATTATAGACTGTCTGACAATATTTAACGTGAACATTTATCGTATATCTATGTATAATTAACTAGTGATTTGCCTTTTTTCACCCGATATTCAAACTTATTCAACAAGACATTTTTATTTGCATCTGTGCGGAACGTTAACTCATTCGCTGCCAGCCGTTTCCTGATCGGTAAACCCCTTCCCTGCCAGCGTTTCTCAATGTTTTTTTAAGAGTCACAGAACGTTGCGCACTAGGATGATGTCGACGCCAAAACAACCAAAACAAAGCAGAGACTCGCCTCTTACATCAGGAAGAATCCGCGTGTTTCGAGCGTTATCCATTCTTTCATAATACGTTGTTGAATTGTGATCGGCAGAAGCTTTTCCGGTTCGCGCCTCACTTTTTTTACAGCAGCGGCCCAAAGCGATCTCCTAACACATGGATTTTCTGCTTCCTGATCATGTGACGTGTGCAGATGAAGATCTGCTTTAGAGCTGAGATGTTTGTTCTCACGGTGCGGGGGCTCGTCCGACGCCCACACAGTAAAAACATGCAAATGACGACTTTAGTCGTCAATGGCAGTGAATGAGTTAATAAGGAAAACACACCTAAACATAAAGGGCTTGCCTTTAGAAGAAACTCAGTTCATAACTGGACTTCATTCATTTAAACAACAAAGAAAAATGATGTAAATTTCAATATTAAACCCCTGCTGCTGAAATAGTTGATGTCACAGAGGAGGTGGCTTTATAAGAACTTGTGGTTTTCTTTACCTCTCCTGCAGTATTTTTTTCTATTAACTATATATTGTTGTTATTCTGTTTGCTTGCAAATAAACAAACATTTACACTAATAACCATAATTAAAGAGCAAGTCACCCCAAATAACCTTTTTTTTGCTGATAAACTAAAGAAACGAGTGTCTAATCGTGCTGCAGACACGTGCCGTCAATAATTTGGCACTTCAGTGCATCTTAATTAAAATTTAAATATTCTGCCTAAAACTGGCGGTGTTGTGCCGTTGTCAGGTACAAACTGCTCTGTATTCTAATTTAAATCTGCCACCGCTATTGGCTAAGAGGTATGCTATGATGTAAACTGGTAGATTATGATGTCACAATGCCTGTGTGTGTGTGTATTTGTTAGCAGCTCCGCCCCCTCGGTCTGCCAGGCAACAGCATTTGTTGCATTTTTCAAACATGAAGTGGGAGTGGAGTTAGAATCTGGTAGGGGTTGACTTGCTCTTTAATGTTAAACAAAGATAATAACGGAACTCCAACATTTTTGGGTGGAAAACACTTTCTAGAACCTTTTTGCACGTTTGACATTTAAATTATATGAAAATTTGTGCAGAATTTTAATTTTAATTACACACTTAAACAAACAATTCTCCAATTATTTTGCATTAGAAACCCCGATGTGCTCCGAAGATCTTATGTTACCTTCGATTTCCTGCCCATGTACGTCTGAGCAAACCAATCTGAGTCCATGGCTTTCAGGTTTGCCATAATCTGACCCTGAAAAACAAGCATACGCACGGTTACCATAGTAACGAGCTAAAGATGAATCTCTCCTAATGTTTAAATTGACAAACAATTAAGCTAACGTTTAGTTTTTTTCTATACGTCTACGGAGAGGACTTACTGCGAACGCCTCATGAAACTCAAACACATCAATATCAGCCATGGACAAGCCGGCTCGTTCCAGGACTTTAGGTGTAGCGTACGTCGGCCTGAAAGGGTCAAAAAGATGTTCAGAAGGCTGAAAAATGTAAATTATAAATTTTCTCCAATGAAGATGACAAGCTCACCCCAAAAGCAGCTGATCTTTGGGGTCCTGAGACACATACACAAAGTCTCTGCCAGAACAAAAATATACAGATTAGCATCAAAGCACAAAACATAATAAAATAAGAACTAAATACGTACCTGAGGTACGCTTTGGGCTTAAAACCCATGGCCAAAGCCTTCTCCTCAGACATGATGAGCACAGCTGAGGCACCGTCAGTCTGATGAAATAAACGTACATTTATTTACAGTCGAGGAAAAATCAGACAAACGTGACGGAAGAGAAGAAGCTGAAAGACAAGCAGAGACATAAAAAGCTCCATCTAGACTTCTAGCGGAGAAGATCATGGTGGAATAAAGTTCTAACTGATGAGTTTCCATCACACCGGAGCAGAAAGACCCCGAGAGTCCAGGCGAGTTTTACCAGGAAGGACGAGTTGGCGGCAGTGACGGTCCCGTGAGGTTTAACGAAGGCAGGTTTGAGTTTGGCCATTTGCTCCATGGACGATGGGCGGATACCGTTGTCCTGAGACACAATATCACGACCTGAAGAGACAAACATACAGACTTTTAACCACAGTTTGTTCCCCTAAACATTCTGTAAACAAAACAAATGACAGTAAAGATAATAATCAGTAGGGGTGAGACACGTGCCAACTCAAACATCTATTCATAAATGTTCATAACCGATTATAAATAAATGCTAAAACAGCCGTCGGGCGTGGTAGGAACATAAAAGTTACTTGTGCCACCCGGACACTTTACGGGACGGACCAGCGAAAAAAACAAACCCGCAACGGCGGAAGCTTTTTTTTTTATTAGTTTCAGCCACTGAGTGTGAGATTTACTCGTCAGACAGATTAAAGAAGAGTTGTGTAAAACTAAAAGCACAACAGCAACACACCTTCCGCGTTTCCATCCCGGGTTAGATAAAGAGAAGAAGCCAGAGGTTATTCCTCCTAACTAGCAAACAGCCGAGGAAGGATTAACTAAACTTTCCCGCAACTCCGGCCTCTCCATAAATCTCCGGCGTTGCTTTGCTGCAAAGCCGAGGCAGCACCCGGGAGCCTTTGGCCACATAAAAGTGGTCACATGATGGTGGGATAAAGGGTGTGGGCGCCGTCTCCTCGCTGTCACAAGCTTCCTGTTAGCTTGAACGTAACTTGCTTTGGTAACACTTTAGTTTAGGGGACACAAAGTAACCATTAATTAGCTGCCAATTTACATACATATTAGTGGACTACTAAGTCTGAATTGGTCATTATTAAGCTATTATTAGATGATTATTACCAACGCTGTAATTCTAATATTAGCAGGCCATAAATTAAGAGTTTTATCAAAATGAGCCAATCATAATGGTTTGTTGCTGATTCAATATCATCAATGTGAGGCTTGTAACAAAGTAATTGAAGGGGAATAATTATTCTGCATTAATAACCAAAAATATTACGTTCTGGTAATATGCAAATAAACACCAAACTCCATGTTAATAGAGCCTAAACAACAATCTAACCACTTGTAAGCAAGAATATGTTCCCCATTCTAAAGTCAGATTTTGTTCATACCTAATTACTAGTAGTTCTGTATTAATTAACCACTTAAAGGCAAGAATATGTTCCCCTTGAATTACATCTTTAAAAGCCACATATTGACCCTTTGCACCGACGTCACCTAATCACGTGGGTCCACCATGGTGGACGGCTAAAGCATGTAAACAGTGAGCGACACGAGTAGTAAACAAAGGGAAAAGTAGAGCCTGAAATTGTTTTTGTGATCAAAACAAAAACAAAACTCCTCCAGCATTCCTTCCACTAGTTCATGCCCAGTTCAGTTATCAGAAGAAGTAGCGCATCTAGCGGGGGCTCATAGAGAGCGGTATGTTAACTAGCTTACCAACGTTAGCTTACGTTCTCTCTGCAGCTGTTCACCGATGTAAACATGTTGCTGACTTTGCCTAAATTCACCCCTTTGGATTTATAACTTTATGTTGTAAACAGCATTTTACACCAAAGCTGAGTCCGGATCCCTACCAGCTTCTGTTGCTGGTGGTGTTACCGGGTTCAGCTGCTGCTCTCACACCGGAATGAGAAGATCTCTGAATGCCGACGCTCATATAAATAAATAACATCATTTTACCACACGTAATCATACATCTGAGCTTTAATATTGTTAATAATTGTCTCGCTTTACACTACAGTGGACGGAGCGCAGCCTCCGTGGTGAAATACCCATCCATCAGGATTATCAATAACTAGTATAAACACATCACATTTATCCCTGTCTTCCTCGTGAAATAAATGAACGTTAATCTTACCAGGTAAAAACATGTTTGCTGCAAATCTGAGGCCTGCTAGTCCGCTTGATTGATCGCTGCATCATCTCCGTCATCAGTCTCCATCAAAGTTATTAAAAGTAAAAAACGAGTTGAGTTTACGTCCTTGTCTCTTAGTGCAGCCGACCACGCAGCAAGCTAAAACCATTTTACTGTCAAATCAACTAAATAAAAGCGATACAAGGCTACAAACTGGCTTGTTTTGACTACCATCACTGGAGTTTCTACGGGTGTAAACGGTCTTTTTGCCGTCCAGCATGGCGAAGGGGGCGGTCACATGAGTGGCGTGACGTCACGTGCAAAGGGTCAGTTGATGTGAGCTACTTAGCATGTGTGTTAATCAGCAACAAACCAGTTACCAAACAGGTAACAAACCATTATGAATGGCTTATTTAGATAAAACTCTTAGTTTATGGCCTGTTAATGTTAGAATGACGGCATTAGTAATAAGCTGTTTATAAGTGCTTAATAATGACTAGCTCAGACTTAGATGTCCACTAATATGCATATTAATTAGCAGCTAATTAATGGTTAATTGGTGTTCCCTAAACTAAAGTGTTATGCCGACTGAAGCAACGCTCCTAAAGGTCCTCACAGCCCCACGTGAACGGTCGGGTGTTTTAAAGACCAGAAGCGCCACATCTCTGCCGACTCTCAGCTGATCCCAGTTCAAAAACTAAACTGACCTGTTAACTTTCATTATCCAGGTTTATCCTGTAGGTTTCAAGCCTACGTAGGGAATTTGTTCGATCTTACATGAATAAAGTAGTGGAGTAAACGGTATTTGGTAGCTTGAATTAACGTGTGCTGAATTAAGTGGAAAAAAACAAAAAGCTATGACAAGAGAAAAAAAAGACAGCAAGAATCTACGTAAGATGGCACAGCCCTACTGTTGAGGTGAGAAGCAGAGCTTACCTGGCACTTTAAAGGACACCACATCCTCCAGCAGCCCGTCGCTCTGGGCCTTTTTGGCGAGTGTGTGTGATCGTAGCGCAAACTCGTCTTGTTCCACTCTGGAGACGCCAAACGCAGCAGCCAGGCGATCTGCACTGTGACCCATCGTCTCCGCTGTGGAGAACTCCGCCACGGCGGGAAGCTGCCGAAACACACAATCGACACTCAGGAAGAAACTCCACAATCTGATCAAAAGAATTAAACGTAAATGCTAACTTCGGGGGAGAGGTGGGCAAGCCGGATGCTGCCAACCAGGCTGAGTCTCTGTCCGACGGTTTTTGCCTTGTTGAGGGCCAACATCGTCTTTCTCATCTTTCGGCTATGGCGGATCGGAACGTCGGACATGAACTCCACTCCGCCTGCAACAACGGCGTCACACTGGCCTGCAGCGATCAGTCCAACAGCTGAAGAACAGGAGATAAAGGTCAAACTGAGGGAGGAACAGGGTAAACTGTAGAAATGTTAGTTTGATTTAATGCTAACACCAATAAAACTAAAGAAAAGAAAAAAAAACAACGTGGAGATGTGTCAACATACCTGAGGTCATGGCCTGGTTGGAGGAGATGCAGGCCATGGTGACGGTGTGAGCTGGAATCTTGTCAGAGAACCCCGCCCCGAGAGCTGCCTGGAGTTACATAAATACAGAAAAACAGACGTCGTTGACACACGGGGACCCACGGCTAATGCCTGCTTATCAGCGTGTTCATCCAGCACGTGTTGATCATGTACCTCTCGTGCCACGTTGCTGGTTTTGACTTCCTGAATAACTGTTCCGTACACAATGTAGTCCACAGCATCTCTGGGGATTCCTGTTCGGTTTAGCAGACCCCTAAAAAAACCGTTGGAAAAGGTAGGAAACCGATGAGGCTAATGGAATTAGAAATGAACTTTAGCATCCACAGTTTTATGGCAGACTTTATGAGAAATTAATTAAAAAGACACTAGAGCCACACACTTACTTAAGAGCTGCCCTGGCAAGGTCATGAGGCATTAAATCAGCATATCTGTAAACGAATAGTCAAAATGTCCCATCAAGCAGCAAGAACAGGATCCCAAAGATTCATCTGGCTTTTTTCCCTTTTTATCTAATTAAATTTTAAATGAAAAGTATTTATTTTACATTCTTAATCACACTAAACTGTCTCTATGTGAAAGCACAGACTTCCGCAGACACGTACGTGGTTCCTGACAACAAGAAAGGGGTTCGAACTCCTTCCACTAGAACGATGTTCCTCACACCCGGACGAGCCAGTGTCTTCTTGCTTTTTGTTTGAACTGAGAAAAGAAAAACACAAACAAGTCTTTATAATGTGACCGTATGAAGTTAAGCACTTAGTTTTGTGTGGGGATTAAAAAAATGAGAGAAATAAGTCTTTTTTTCACACTTATGGAAGGTTTGAACTGTTGGCTCCACATTTTAAGCAGACTAATGCGTGAATTCAAACTTCGGTTCATGTAATAATGTTACCTTACCCTGAGCTTGAAGCTGTGCTGTTGTACTGAGAGAGCGTGCACCTGTGTGAAACAGCAAATCATTGTCATGATCGATTAGAAACAACAGCCGCTGTTGCACCAGTACAGTTTAATCTTCATCATTTAGGACAAATGAAAATTAAACGTTGTGTAGTATTCATGGAAGCAACCCTTTTTCTGTGGAGTAATTATCTGCAGATAAACCGTAAAAAGGACCAAGACATCTTACCAATGCGAGCTGCCCAAGAAGGGGCAACAGTGCAGGTCCGCATTGTGTTCAACAGCATGGAGGCCATTATGTTCTAGATCGAAACAAACAATGATTTAAGAAAAAATACACCAACAACACAGAAAGTTTATTAAAAATGTTAGTGTATCTAGTTTTTTTTTTTAATTTTTAATACTCAAGAAACCTCCAGAAATCTTGGCTTCCTTCGAAGAAATCACGATTATTATTTATGGCGTAGTCTGAATAATCCTTTGGGGTCATGTTAACAGCATCTTGCATTTGGGGGGGGGGGGGGGGGGGGCAGCAGTAGCTCAACAGGTTGAGCGGGTTGTCCAGTAATCGGAAGGTTGCAGGCTCGATCCCGGCTCCCCAGGGCAGCTGTGGCTACATCGTAGCTCATCACCATCAGTGTGTGTGTGAGTGTGTGAATGGATGAATGATACACTGTAGTGTGAAGCGCCTTGGAGTCCTTACTCTCAGAGGCGCTATACAAGTGCGGGTCATTTATCATTTCTCTTTTCGCTGCTGCATTAACAGCAACACCACATTTTCATGTAATACTAAGATGCTTCTTTCACGACTAAAGTTCAACTTTGATTATGATTTCAACCTCTGAGTCCAGTGGGACAGTTAACTATTATATTACAGTTTGGCTTTACATAAATAAAGAGTGGGCAATGTAATTTAAGAATGAAAAATATTCACCTTTGGTCATTTAGAAAAATACTAGCATAATTATTGTCTAAGACTAATGGATCTATATTTTTAACATGTTTTTATCGTTTTAACTAATGTGATCTCTAAGGGTTTCATTTTATTAGCCCTTCTGGGCTTCTACCTGACGACGGGTCACACTGCCCTACCCCCTAACAGCGACTGTGACCTTTCACCTACATTCCTCTCCACCAGAATGACAGACACATAAGTGCTTGATCTCAGGCTCACACTACATCATAGACGTGTACAATCGACTAGCTGTTTATTTCCTTAGATATAAGATTAATGCACTTTTATACCACGTTAAAAAGCGGGTTTGTAACGCAAAACAAAGACGCTGAAACGATGAACGCAAGCTAGCTAACCTAGCTAGCGGTTGGCTACAGCAACATTACTCGAATATAAAAAAGCTACCTTTCTAAGTTCATAAATAATAGTATCTCCCTTTTGATTTAAAGTCAAGAGCGTGGCATAATTTTGTCTTACCTTTACAGATGTTATGCCTTTACCACCACTGCTTCCCTGCTCAGCGATACGCCAGACTCACGCTGAACTACAAAATCTCTGTAAAAAGACCCAGACGATTGTGCAGCTGACCAAAATTATCCCTGAAAAAAATAATAAAAATACGAACACTTACAAACTCATAACATGTGTGTACACAATATAAAATTTTTGTATTTTAACTGTTGTTAAAATTATGATAAAGTAATTGTAACTTTACTTTAAACTACTTCAAATATAGAAAGTTTTTAACAGGCAATATTTTTAACGTCCTTGTGGCCGGTATCGGTACGGATCTGCTCGGGTGCAAGATCGGCTCGGGGTCCTTCGACTGTCGATGACGTCAAAGTAGTTGATTGGCTGAACATGAAGCTTATGGAAGTTACGTTATCGCGTTATGATTTTGATTGGTCAGAACAAATTTGCAGTCGTAGTCTTAGCGGTTGTAGTCCTGTAGTCCAAAAATCAACACTTTTTGGAGAAAATATGTTTGAATTTCCAAAGGAAATGTAAAATATAAGCAAATGGTAAACGGTGACCCTCAAAAGCTCTTGGGGCAAAATAAAATATAAGAACTTTATTGAAAGACACCAAGCAATATTTTGAGTCAAAGAATGTATTTAGATAACAACTAAGGAAATATAGAGACGAACTCCACATTAATACAAATAGATGTGGCTTCACATATAAGAACTGTACTATTTTTTGTCAGTCCGATGTTGGTTTTATGCAGTTTCACATTCTCTTCAAAACAAAGATAATATTGTGATTTTTTTTAACAAATTTCAATTATAAAGAAAACATTTAGGTGTTAACAAACAAGAATTTATTAACAAAACTGCTGATGTATTTCCAAAACGTATTTGTGAAAGCCGAGTAGATTTGCAGTAATCATCGGCAGGATCGTCATCGGCAGTCGAAGGACCATGGCCCGATCCTGTATCGACACTGGTTATTGAAATAGGTTAAATTTATATATATATATATATATATATATATATATATATATATATATATATATATATATATATATATATAGTGTTAAAGAAGTAAAATAATACTGATTCTGACCTGATAGATTCAAGTCAGAAAAACAAACATAAACTTTATTATTGAAGAATGGGGTTGAAATAATTGATTAATCAAATTTTTACATAATTGAAGAAGTAACTGGATCTGAGTCATGTGGAGAAGTTGTCAGGTGTACAAAAAAAGTAAACGGCATAGAAGTGTTAAAATATTTAGAAGAGGACACTGCATGAAAGGTATCAAATAGATGAATGGATGTAACCATCTCAGCAGTCTTGACCCCAGCAACAAAAACATGATCACATTTATTGACTGTTTTGTCTACAAAGACTGCTTTTGCCTTGTTGTGAACCTAAATGGTATTTTAGCAATGAATGAGAGGAAAATAGTCAGTTGTGGGAAGTTGATCCGCAGTAAAGCCGTCGGGGCTAACGAGAGCAGCAGATCAAATCTAGGAGATGACCATTGGAACAAGAACGTTTATATTATTCATATATAAAAGTCTCCCAGTAGTTTTATGTGTGGTGAGAAGGAGGACAAACGCGGGAGGAAAACAGCAAAGTAATTCAGAAAATATCTGTTTAGAGTAAAATAGAATAAAAACACCATTCATTGTCCCTCGGGGGAAAGTTTGTCACAACAGGACATGCTGTTGGTTAAATTAGGTACATTTCATAAAAGTTATTTAAGTTTTACAATCAAATTATATAATCAGGATGTGTTCAAAGCTTTCGATTTACCAGTTGATCTACGTTCCTATCCTCACCTATGGTTACGAGCTTTGGGTAGTGACCGAAAGAACGAGATCACAGATACAAGCGACCAAAATTAGTTTTCTCTGCTGGGTGGCTGGGCCCCTTAGAGACAGAGTGAGAAGCTCGGTCATCTGGGAGGGGCTCGGAGTAGGCCTGCTGCTCCTCCACATCGAGAGGAGCCAGTTGAGGTGGCTTGGGCATCTGGTCAGGATGCCTCCTTGGTGAGGTTTTCTGGGCATGTACAACCGGGGGGAGACCTAAAGGAAGACCCAGGACACTCTGGAAGAACTATGTTTCTCACCTGGTCGGAGAACGTCTTGAGATTCCCCCGGAGAAGCTGGCCGAAGTGGCTGGGGAGAGGGAAGTTTGGGCCTTCCTGCTCAGGCTGCTGCCCCTACGAACCGACTCTGGATAAGTGACCGAAAATGGATGGATGGCTCCAAATTTGGCCTCAGGTCCTAATTTAGCAACCACCTGCTGATGTCAAGCTTCCAAACAAAAGAAAGCAAATAAATGAATAATGCACCCTGGGAATTTGGATGTCTTGATGGCACCGCTGCCTGGAGCAGGTGGCACATAGAGATGATGTTAAATGGTATTCATACACACTTCCATGCTAATCAGTGACTCAAGTGAAGGTTTAAAAGCTCTACAGTATTGCGCTGGTGGCTATTTGGTCACACTTGTGTTTATTAAGGTCAAGAAAGTCATTTGGGCTGCTAACATTTTCTAATGTCAGGTCGGAGCCTAATGACGGCGAGGTGATGGGTCGCCCTCTGGGTGTGCTCTACTGGATCTGTGACATTTCTTTATAGCTGCACTCAAGCTGCAGTCTTCAGGGTGAGAGTGGAGGGGAATTACGCTCTCACGGTGAGCTTTGTTTGTTTGCTTCACTTCCTGGGCTCGGTCCTTTGAGGTTCCTCTGGGTCGCCTGCAGAGAAACAGTTAAATGTCATTAAGCGGCGGTGGGCTTTGCTGGAATTAAAGAAAACACGAGATGAAGGACACGGGGGACGGTTTCCACAATGTTCAGGTGTTAAGATGCTCTGGTCAGGTGTTGCTATGGTTACAGTTGTTTGAAAGCTTTTACTGAAACTCCATTAAGTTGGTGAAGGTTCTCAGTCATCCAGGTCATGGCAATCCAAAGGGTTTGTTAGTTGTGATTGGAATATGGGAGAGTCAACCGACAGCTACAGCTAATAAGCTTGCCTCTCCCATATTCCAGTCAGAACTGACAAAGCTCCTTGGATGAGAAGCGAATGTCTTCAAGAAACCAAAGAAGTCCAGTTTCCTTCATTTGAACCCTTTGAATTTCCATTAAGTTTATTGAAAGAGTACATTTTTGCTGTCTTGGAGCTTTTTTTAAAAGTTTTCTGTAATTCTCCATGATGTCAACCGCCACCTGGTCTAACTTCTGACAGACGAAAGCTAATTCCTGCAGATTCGACGCTTCCACCACATCCTCTAAAAGTCTCCTCACTGCGTCTGCAGGTGAACTCTTCCCGATCCCACAGCTGGATCAACGTTAGGGACAATCCTGGTGCTGCTGAATCTTCACATGAATCATTGACCACGGCAATCCCACAAACACGAGCAAATCTTGTTTCTGTTGTTTATAATCTCCTTTATTTCTGCGCTGCTCATCAGACCGCAGCCTTGCAGTTACAAGATCACATCAGCATCCCGCCGTCGCAGGGCGGGTCTGGAACGTCACACGAGACAGCTGACCCTAAAACAAATTTTAACTCACAATGCAGCTTTCTGATTTGGCTGCTGCGGAACAGATGCAGGAAATATGACGACTTTTTAAACGGCAGCTCGATGGTAACGTAACAGCTATGAGGAAGAACAAAAACGCTGACAACAGCACTAATGACATTTTCACAGTTCAGACAACATCAGTTATTTTGTTTCTCGGTAAATAGTCTTTGTTTGTCGTGGTTGAGATCCCTAAATTATCAATTAACTAAACCAAATGAGATTCATGATCTTTTCATTAACATCAGAGAAATTGACTTTGATGCTTCTATCTTTTAAAGCCGTTTTTGGGGAATGAAACATTTATATTTTAAATTGACGTGAAATAATAAAAAATAAATGCCGCTGATTTTGTTACAGAGCTAAATTCAGCATTGAGGTATTTTATGAGATTTTTTTAAAATCTGAGCTGCTGGAAGCTGTTTTATCTGACATGATGTTGTGCTAATAAAATACAAACTAAAAATGCCCCAATGGACCAAATCCCCCAGATGTCAGAGATGGGTCCATGTTGGTTTTTAATTTATTGAATTCTGCTAGTCCCACTTCCTGTGTATCCTATAATAAGCTCCTTTAACCTCAGGTTGTTATTGGTGCCACCACAGCAAGATGAGAAACCAGGACAGGCTCAGAAATTATGTTCATTCATCAAAGTACTCTTGTGTGTTAAATGTAAAAAGTTTCCCCATCATTTCAGCATCAGGACTGCATCCTCTCTGTAGCTCCATCCCAAGAAAACCTGGAATCAGGACATTTTCTCTGTAGCTCTCAGTGTTAGTAAACTAGTTCCCGTCTGTGATTCAAGCAGCCACCAAGACGCCAGTTCTACAGTTTGACCACAGGGTGGCGTGGTTTCCTCAGGCTTCAGCTGGAGGGACTCAGCAGCCGGTAGGTCACAGTGGAAGGCACATTCATGGAGGCAGAGCAGCCAGTGGGGTTAGATCTTGGGCCTCCAGCCCTGGATGAACTGTGTGATTTTGGTCACATGGAGTCGGCTCAGATGGAAGTCATGTGACAGAATGTCTTCAGTCAGTTGCACCAGCAGGCTACCGTCGATCCGTTCCCTCTGGAAGACCGCCACCGCTGCCTCTGGGAGGCCGATGAACCGCAAGCATGAAGACACTTCCTCCAACGAGAGCGCGGACAGGTCAGCAGGAGGCCTCCAGGTGAGGTTGGGCGACGGGGACGAGCCTTCAGCCACACCTGCTGGTGTGCTGCCGCCTTCTGCACCTCTGGAAGAATCTGTGGTGGGACTGGAAGCAGGCTCGGGTGAGGGGCAGGGCGACTGGCGGTTAAAGGGGTTTAATGCACCAAAGGGGGCAAATCGACTCTGTGGGGGCGGCGGTCTGAGTCGAGGTGTAGAAGACTTAAAGGAATCTACCCATGGCTCCGCCCAGGCGGCCTGTGCCGGCTGAGAGTTGAAAGTGTCTGCCGGGAAGGCCGAGGCTGGCTCGGGACTGGCTGGATTAGGAGCAGGACAGTCTGCCCAGGAACAGGGGTAACAATAGAGGGTGGCGTCCGGAGAGGGCGAGCAGCTGGGACAAAAAAGGACAAAGTGACATCAGGATTTATTTTCTACAGATGAGACCACACCAGTCCACTGTGACTCGTTTAGTTTAAAAGGTTAATATTTTTACTCTAACCACAGGAGCTCATCAGGCGTCTCTATGTGTATGTAATTCAGTCCTAATGAAGTAAAATGCTGATTATATCATGCTTTTTCCTTTAAAGTGTTGCATTTTATCCAGAATCATTCTCTGTCTGTACATCTGTGCACATCAGCTTTTCTTTTTTACACCGTTTGAGCAAAAACAAGTTTTCTTGTACCTGTCCTGCAGTCCGGAGGAGTAGAAGGAAAGGTTCGGTCTCGGGGACGTTGTTTTGGGGAAGCGTGGTGGAACAGGAGGGCTGGGCGTCGGGCTGGAGATGGAGCCTCCTTTAGAGGAGCGAGGGGGCACCGGAGGGGCGATCAAGTAACGGCACTCCTCCCTGACCTAAGCCAACACACACACACACACACACACACACACACACACACACACACACACACACACACACACACACACACACACGTAGAACAATAGCACATACATTAACAGAAGAGCTAACACTTAAAAATTCTCTGGAGACTTCATGTGTGTGTTCTGCTTAGCTTGGTAAATGTCAAACTTAGTGACCTTTACACCTCAAACAAACTCCCTCCCTCCCTCCCTACCTCCCTCTCTCTCTCTCTCTCTCTCACACACACACACACACACACACACACACACACACACACACACACACACACACACACACACACACACACACACACACACACACACACACACACACACACACACACACACACACACACCGCTGTGTCTTGACAGGCTAAATATCAGGGATGAAGAACACAGTGTGGCAGGCTATAATTCAGTTGCTAGGCGGACTCCCACACCAATCCCTCAGAGAGAAGAAGAGAAGTTAGGTAAACAAAAGCATGCTAAAGTAGCACCTGCTAACACCACTCA